>NC_142875.1:91777500-92032500 GCF_051225735.1 Oryctolagus cuniculus
TTTCCCAGATGCATGACAGTTGAAGAATGCGCAAAGGAATTCACAAAGTATATGTCTGGTTTCAGGCCTTAGAAAAGGCAAAAGATGCAGGAAGAAAAGAGAGAGTTCTAGTGAGACAACGAGAACAAGTTACAACTCCAGAAAATATCAATTTGGATTTAACTTACTCAGTAAGTATTGAAATACCTGATCAGTAAATTTTGGCTAGGATTGTGGATTCAGAGTATTTTTTTCAGATCTTATTGGTCCTCTAGTGCTTGGTATTAATAATAATCCTAGTTCATGAGATACTCTTTGGTTTGTGCAAAAATCTCTTATTTATTCCATTATAGTTTTATAAATAACTTAGTAAGTACTTGAGAACTTAACATCTAATGGCTCTATTTTTGAGGATTGCTAATATTTATATGCTGTTAAGGGGTATTTTAAAAGGATTCTGATGTAAACTTTTGAGTTATTTTCAAGGACTTCAAACAAGGCAAATAATATTTTATCAGATTAGTAGGGTAAAATGCTTCTAATTTCTAGCAAAATTTCTTTAATTCTGGAAAATTGTTTCCTTGATATTTATGCAGTTGTTTAATAGGAGGTATTCACTGGATAGTCTGTGTGTACTAAACAAATGGGGAGTAAGGGCATTTAAAACTTTAAAATGTGAACTGTAACTATTGTTTTTAAATTCCATGAGATTTTTAGAATAGGAAATCATTTATGCTGATCACTTGGTTACCTCCAGGGACATAATTTACTATAACTTAATGACTAACTTAACATTTTATGTAGAGAGCCCTTAAATAAATTCTTCTCTTAAATACTTTAGGGTTTTAGATGATTTGACATAGCATTTAATTTATATTTACAAAGAAAATTTAGTCTACCATATGGCTCATTTGTTTTATCATCATTTATTCTTTGGAGTTCCTTCTGAGTTTAATGGATGGCAAATGCTGCTTAAATTAAATAGAATAAATAGAAAATTAAGGTGAAATGTAGAAGGTAGCTTTTCCTATCTTAATGTTATGGTTCATTTGGAATGAAAGGTATTTCTTTGGTTTGCTTAATTTCCTAGTTGGTTATATGTATTGACATATGCAACTAACCTTGCTATAGGATTTTTTTAAAAGATTTATTTATTTATTTGAAAGTCAGTGTTACACAGAGAGAGAAGGAGAGGCAGAGAGAGCAAGGTCTTCCATCCACTAGTTCACTCCCCAACTGGCCGCAAAGGCCTGAGCTGTGCCAATCCAAAGCCAGGAGCCAGGAGCCAGGAGCTTCTTCCGGGTCTCCCACACGGGTGCAGGGGCACAAAGACTTGGGCCATCTTCTACTGCTTTTCCACGCCATAGCAGAGAGCTGGATGGAAAGAAGAACAGCCAGGACTAGTACCGGTGCCCACATGGGATGCCGGCACTGCAGGCAGTGGCTTTACCTGCTACGCCACAGCACCTGCCCCTTAATAGCATCTTAATCTCTAGAAAATTTATAGTTAAAGGTGCCTAAAATGGTTAGTATGTGTGTTTTGCAATATTTTTTTCCTCAGGTTCTTTTCAACTTGGCCAATCAATATTCAGCTAATGAAATGTATACTGAAGCACTAAACACATACCAAGTTATAGTGAAAAATAAGATGTTTAGCAATGCAGGTAAGTGTAATCCATTTTTCCAATAGATAAACTTCTTTTGTAGTGTTCATTTATATCTTCTAACTTCATGATGCATGCTTATAATGAAGTGACCTTTCCTCTAAGCAGAATTTTTTTATGTGATGGTAGTGTCCTGCTTTATGGTATTATTTAAATCAAAATCCATATAAATACAAATGAACAAGTATACTTGATATGAGGCATATTGCCCAATAGTAAACAAAGAGTGCATTTGATCATGCCAAGTAGAACGGGCTGTGGCAAACATTCTTTCCCTTAAATAAATTTTTCTCCAAGAAGCTATGAAAGTACCTTAGGAATTTTATGGAGGAAATGAAAAAAGAAGTTTATTTTGGTGTAAATTATTTTTTGAAATTCATTCAGGTTTTTTCAAAATATTCATCTTTTATGGACTTTTTTTAAAAAAAGATTTACTTATTTATTTTGAAAGTCAAAGTTACATAGAGAGAGAAGGGGAGACAGAGAGAGAGAGAAGTCTTTCATCCACTGCTTTACTCCCAAATTGGCCATAATGGCCAGAGCTGCACCGATCCAAAGGCAGGAGCCAGGAGCTTCTTCCGGGTCTCCCATGTGGGTGCAGGGGCCCAAGGACTTGGGCCATCTTCCACTGCTTTCCCAGGCCATGGCAGAGAGCTTGATGGGAAGTGGAGCAGCCGGGTCTTGAACCGGCACCCATATGGGATGCCGGCACTGTAGGTGGTGGCTTTACCTGCTGTGCTACAGTGCCGGCCCCTCATGGGCTTTTTGAAGACCTCTTATATGCATGGATTTCAACATTTTTTTTTGCTCTAAAACAAACTTTCTGGGTGTTTGGCCTAGCAATTAGTACATTCATGCCCCATATAGGAGAGCCTTAGTTTGGTTTCTGGCTCTGGCCCCTGACTCTAGCTTATTACCAGTGTGGACTTTGGGAGGCAGCAATGGTGACTCAAATAATTGGCTTTGGAAGACCTGGGTTAACTTCCCAGTTAAAAAAAAAAAAAAAAAGAATTAGGGGAGGGTGTTTGGACCAGCCTGGTTATTAAGCCACAGTTTGGGATGCTGGCATCCTGTAGTGGAGTGCCTGGGTTTGGTCCTGGCTTCATTCTCAATCCCATCTTCCTGCTAATATGCACTCTGGTAGGCAGCAGTTGATGGCTCCAGGACTTGGGTCTGTGCCACCTATGTGGGAGACCTGGATTGTATTCCTGGCTCCTGGCATTTGCGGAGTGAGCCAGAGGGTAGGAGTGCACTCAGAAAAGATTAGTGTTTAGAAACGTGAAAGCAGCGTAACTGTTGTGAAGTTAGAATTTTAGACAGTGTCTGAAATTTTGTAATCTGAGAAAAGCTTTAGAGAATATAAAATAAGGTTCTCTGAAATAGCATGGAAAATGTGAAAAAAATCATACACTCATGATTTTTTTTAATTAGGAAAATTGAAGGTGAATATGGGAAATATATATTTAAAGCAAAGAAATTATTCCAAGGCCATTAAATTCTATCGAATGGCGTTAGATCAAATTCCAAGTGTCCATAAAGAAATGAGGTAAGTTTATACCATGATAACTGTAGAATTTTTTTTTTTTTTTTCAGAAATAGAATAACCCTTCTGATCCATTATCAGTGGGTGGAACATTTTAAAGTGTTTGTGCATAAGAAGTATTACCTTTTTGTTACATGTATAATGTTTCAATTTTTTTCTTTGTGACTCCCTGTCCACATTTGTATAATGACAAGTTGAAGGTTAAAGGCATACGTTGTGATCAGGTGAAATAAACTAAGCTGATTGTTTGATACAGGTGTTAACCCTGTTGGCTGGTAGTAGTGTGATACAACTTAATGCCAACACAAAATCACAGTAATACTCCTAGGACATTATCAGACTACAGAAAGCAAGACTAGAAATTAAGACCTCCCTCTCCTGTTCTTGCTATAGCTTGATAATAAAAATGGTAAAAGGTAGGGATTACTTTAGAATCCTAGAAGAAAAGGAAGTGGAGATATTTTCTATTCCCACAATATTCAGGAGCAGAAACAATAAATTACCTAATGGAACCAAGGAACATTCCTTGGGTATTTATTTGTCACAATTTCCAGTTCCCCTGTGAAAACTAATTTATGTGTATATACTACCTTTCACTATCATTTGTTTTTTAAATTTCACATGATATCATCCTCATCAGCAAATGTTATCCAGCTTGTAGAATATAATACCTTTGAGGTGCGTTTAACCCAGGTAAGGCCAAGAACTTGAACATCCTAGAAAATGATAATAATATTAGATAGTGTATGTTAAGTGCTTAATAATCAATAATTGAGATAGTGGGTGTTATAGTAATTCGGTTGAGGGGATAATTATTCAGAGCAAAATGGTCCAGGAAAACATTATGATGGAGGGCTTAAGTTACATAAACGGGAAACAGAAAAGGGTTAACATCTGGTCACAGAGAACAGAGATGAGTCAGGAAAATAACTGCTAGTGATCTGATCAAAGAATTAAGAATAAACTAATTTAGTTCTAACAGAGAGGTTAGGTTAATGAGTCATTAGAATAGGTGAGATCACATTACTGGAATCAAAAAAGTACTGTTATAACACATTTTGACAGTGATGTAGTGAAATCAGAAATATCATATTTTGGAGATATAAAATGGTACAGCTTCTTTGGAAAACAGACAATTTCTTAAACATAAATTTACCACATGACCAGCAATTCACTCTTGGGTACATTCTCCGAAGCAATGAAAATGTATGTTGTCACAAAGACTAGTGCACAGATATTCATCACAGCATGATTCATAACAGTCAACAAATGAGAATAGCCAAATGCCCATCAAATAGGCCATGGAAAAATAAAATAAAGTACCTACCCATACAAGGGAATACTGTTTGGCAGTTTAAAAAATGAATGAAATACTGATGGATGGTACAATATTGGGGAACTTCAAAAAGATTATGCTAAATGGATGAAGCCAGACATAAAATATCATATATGGTATGAGTCCATTTATAAGCAATATCTAGAGAAAACACAGAGACAGAAAGTAAATTAATGATCACCCAGGCCTGAACGTAAGACTGGGGAAACATTTTTATTTTTTGAAGATTTATTTATTTATTTGAAAGAGTTACACACAGAGAGAGAAGGAGAGGCAGAGAGAGAGAGGTCTTCCATCTGCTTGTTCACTCCCCAGTTGGCCAATACAGGCGGAGCTGCACTGATCCGAACCCAGAAGCCAGGAACTTCTTCCAGGTCTCCCATGTGTGTGCAGGGGCCCAAGGACTTGGGCCATTTTCCACAGCTTTCCCAGGCCACAGCAGAGACCTGGATCGGAAGTGGAGCAACCAGGACTTGAACTGGTACCCGTATGGGATACCGGCACTGCAGGCAGCAGCTTTACCTGCTACACCATGGCGCTGGCCCCAAGACTGGGGAACCATTTAAGGAATACAGGTTTTCTTTTTAGGATCATGGAAATTACTTTGAAAATAAGTATGTGTATAGAACAGTATAAATATAGCACTAATCATTGAATCATATCCTTAAAACAGAAGTGGAAAAAAAGAAAAGGAAACTGAAATGGTTTGCATGCCATACCAAAGAGCTTAGACTTTTAAAGCTAACCCATGCTAATTTCTATTTAGGATTAAAATAATGCAGAACATTGGAGTTACATTTATTAAGACTGGTCAATATTCAGATGCCATTAATTCATTTGAGCATATAATGAGTATGGCGCCAAATCTGAAGGCTGGCTTCAACCTAATTCTTAGTTATTTTGCTATTGGAGATCAAGAAAAAATGAAGAAATCATTCCAAAAATTGATTGCTGTTCCATTGGAAATTGATGAAGATGATAAATATATTTCACCAAGTGTGAGTATGAAAAAAACAGCTATGTACCCATCTCCTAGTTACCTTTGCTTTTCTGTTTCCAGAAAGGAGAAAGTTGGAAAAGATGATTTCTTAGGTTTCTTTCAGACCTATAAAATGTTTTTTATCATTATGTGTTTTTTTGTTTTTTGAATTAGAGTGAGAATGGTACTCTGAAATGGGGCTAGAGATTCTGATTCAGACAGACTGCATGATTTTCGAAGAATCTTATAAAAAATAAAATTGCATGTCATTCATTAAGAATAACTTCTCTTTATTAATTAATTTATTTTAATTTTATTTGGAAGGCAGAGAGATAGAGAGCCTCCTTCACTAGTTTACTTCCCAAATGCCCATAATAGCCAAGGCTGGGCCATGCCAAAGCAGGGAGCTCAGAGCTCTGTGCAGGTCTCTCATATGGGTAAAAGGATCCAGGCACTTGAGGTGTTGCTAGCTGTTTCCCAGGGTGTGCATCAGTAGGAAGCTGCATCCGAAGTAGTGGAGCTGGGACTCTAGCCAGGCATTCTGTTATGGAAAGCACGTGTCCCAAGTGGAGACTTAACTGCTGTGACAAACACACACTCCAGGAGTAGCATTTTGACTGAAGTCCAACATCCTTTTTTTTTTTTTTTTTTTTGGACCTATTTGTTTGTTTATATTTTTTCTAATGGAAGGAGTATTTGGTCAATCTCCAGCTTGGGGAGGAGCCTTCATGTTTAACAGGAAAAGACAGAAAAAATATCACATAGAAAAATCAGTTTGTTTCATTACTTTAAAAAATAAAAGCCATAACCAAAATCTGAAGACAAATGCACACAGCTGGAAAATATTTTTAAATTCATTGTTGAGCAGAAGGAAGCAAACCATGAAATGATGTGTTCGGCGCCGCGGCTTGCTAGGCTAATCCTCCACCTTGCGGCGCCGGCACACCGGGTTCTAGTCCCGGTTGGGGCGCTGGATTCTGTCCCGGTTGCCCCTCTTCCAGTCCAGCTCTCTGCTGTGGCCCGGGAGTGCAGTGGAGGATGGCCCAAGTGCTTGGGCCCTGCACCCGCATGGGAGACCAGGAGGAAGCAACTGGCTCCTGACTTTGGATTGGCGCGGCACGCCAGCCGCAGCAGCCACTGGGGGGGTGAACCAACGGAAAAAGGAAGACCTTTCTCTCTGTCTCTCTCACTGTCCACTCTGTCTGTCAAAAAAAAAAAAAAAAAAAAAAAGAAAGAAAGAAAGACAAACACCTTAAAAAAAAAGAATGAAATGATGTAATTCCTTTTTTTTAAAGATTTATTTATTTATTTGGAAGGCAGAGATACAGAGAGATAGAGGGAGATCTTTTACTCACTGGTTCACTCCCCAAATGGACACAATGCCTGGTGCTGGGCCAAGTTGAAGCCAGGAGCCAGGAGCTTCTTCCAAGTCTCCTATGTAGGCGCCCAAGCACTCGGGCCATCTTCTACTGCTTTCCTAGGCCATAGCAGAGGGCTGGACTGGAAATGGAGCAGCCGGGACTCGAACCAGCACCAATATGAGGTGGCAGCACTGCAGGCGGAGGATTAAACTACTACTGTGCCACAGTGCTGGCCCCTGAAATGATGTAATTCCTTATTCTTACTCCTATAGTAGAACATAAGACAGCACCCAAAAGTCCTGCAAAGACCTGGGGAAATATCATCTGAAGTAAGGTGAAAAAAAATACAGATTTACACTTATACATGAACGTAAACTGGAAGAATCTAGATCAAAAATAGAAATAATTGTTTCTGGAAAATGGGATTGTTTATCTTCTTAATGCTTTTTAAATATTTTCTCAATTTTATTTATAAATTTTTAATATTCTGCTATATTAAGTTAAACATTTGAAATTGCCTGTAGTTAGAGATTAAATTGGTATAATATAAATTTTTTAAAGTTTGTTTTATTTGCAAGACAGAGTTACCTAGAAGGGGAGACAGAGAGAGAAAGAGAGATAGATCTTCCATCAGCTGTTTTACTCCCTACATGGCCACAGTGGCTGTTGTTGGGTCAGGCCAAATCCAGGAGCCAGGCACTTCTTCCTGGTCTCCCACTTGAGTGTAGGGCCCAACCACTTGGGCCATCTTCCACTGCTTTCCCAGGCAAATAAGCAGGGAGCTGGATTGAAAGTGGAGCAGCAGGGTCTCAAACTGGCACCCACATGGGAAGCCAGTGATGCAGGTGGTGGCTTAACCCCCTACGCCACACTGGTATCCCTGGAATGGTATAATGTTTTTAATTGCACAGATTTTCTAATAGATTATAAGGCTATTGCCGCCTATTGGTGAAGAATGTAGGCTCTGCAGCCAGGTGCCTGGCCCTGCCACGTAGTGCTCACTTTCCTTGTGCCTCACTTCTACTGTGTATAACATGGGACTGGTTGTAATTGCCTACCAAACAAGGTTGTGAGGGCTAAATGAGTTAATGCATCTGGAATGCTTAAAATGGGACCTGGAACATTGTAAGTGCTGAGTAAATACTATTATGCATTACTTTGCTATTTAGAAAAAAACAACAAATGGGAAAAAAATAGGTGTTTTTTTAAAAAAGATTTATTTGTTAATTGAAAGACAAGAGTGTCAGAGAAAGAGCGAGAGACAGAGAGAATGAGAGAGTTCTCCTGTCTACTGGTTCATTCCCAAATGGCCACAATGGCCAAAGCCAAGCCAGACCAAAGCCTGGGGCCAGGAACTCCATCCAGTTCTCCCACATGGATGGTAGGGGTCCAAACACGTGGACCATCTCCCACTGCCTTCCGTGCTGCATTAATAGGAACCTGGATCCAAAAAAAAAAAAAAAAAAAAAAAAAAAGAAAGAAAAATAAGAAAGAAAAGAAATGGGATCAGAAGGACTGCAGCTGACCCTATGATGTGGGATGTAAGTGCCCCAAGCGGCAGCTCAGCCCCCTGTGGCACAGTCCTGGCCCCCATGGGTATTTTTAGTGAGGAGTAGAGATATGAATTATACTAAGCACTTGCTAGTCATTAAAGCATTTCTACTTGAGTTTAAAATTTGTAATATCACATGTTTATACTAACAACGTCTGCGTACTTGTCCTGTTCTTTGGTTCTATTCTTTATTTTCTGACCCTTTTATCAGTATACTCAGAGTCTTTATTTCAATGAAGATGGTGACAGGTAATTGAAAACAAGAGAGAAAAAGTTCTATTTAACTAAGAAGAAGGAGTTTTTAATTTGCTTTTCATTTTGTGCATTTGGTTAGCAGGGAGGTTAATTAGAAATCCAAATTCTTGGTGTTTATTTCTGAATTATTCTCTTTTTCAATTTTATTTTCTCAGGATGATCCTCATACTAATTTAGTGATTGAAGCTATAAAAAATGATCATCTCAGGCAAATGGAACGTGAAAGGTACTGTTTGGGGTACTTGATAATTAACATTTAAAGTAGTTTTAATTTTTATAAAAGAGTTGATTGTACATTCTGATTGTTTCTTATAACTTGTTATATTTGTTGTATTTCTTGAATGGTGCTATCACTATTTCTATAGTTAATAGATTTCTCCTTCAGAGTAATCTGTCTTCTTGCTTATCCCAATTATTCTTACTCAGTTACTCCTACTATTTTTCTGTAACTCTCTTTCCCTCTGCATTTGTTGTAATTTGTAACTTTGTCTTACCTTTATTTTCTAAAATTATGTCTGTATTTTTGTCCTACCTCCTAATTAAATATTAACTCTGAGAAACAAAATTCTATGTATTTAGATTCTTCCTGTCTTTTTTATGATACTACAGCTGAATTCTGACACCAAATGTGTGGGGTTTTTTTACACACCAAAAAAACAGTTATTCCACTTCTCAAACACCAATTGACTTTCCAGCAATCCAATTCAATTTTGATGCTTACTGCCTTGTGTTAGTACAGACCCAGTAGGTTAAGGACTCCTTATGGGGTTAATCAGTCCCACAAAATTATAACTGTACATCTGATTGACCTGCTATAAATTGGGGGTTCCTTGCACTCCTTCCAGAACAGTACACTGACTCAAAAAATACTTTACTTATATTTATTAATTTTATTATAAAGGCTACAACTCAGAAACAACCTTATGGCAGGGATGCCTAGGGTAAGATGTGTGGAATTTCCATTATATCTCTGGATGTGCCACCCTCCTAGTACCTGTGTGTTCATCAGCCTGGAAACTCACCATTCCACATTCTTAGCATTTTTGTAGAGTTTACATAGGTGGCATAACTGATTATGTCACTGGCTATTGGCCTTCAGCCCTTGTCTCTCCTTGGAGATTGGAGAGTAGGGCTGAAATGGTTGGTTCCTCTAGTAATCACCCCTATCTGGAGGTTTTCTAGGGGTGCCTCATTAGCACAGATGCACCTATCATCAAAAGGGGCTTGTTATGAATTATAAAAGACACTTCTATCACTTGGAGTTTATCACTTGTATAACCAAATATTTGAGGAGATCTGTGCCAGAGACTAGGTTGAAGACCAAATGTATTTCTTATTCTCTCATAATATCAAAGGTACCTAGCCCCTGCCAAGTATGGTTTGAAGGTTTTTATGTAATAGACATACGGGGAACCCTTAATCAGTATTTTTAAATTTGTGGTAAAATGCATTCACAGAATTTACCATCTATTAATCTGAACCGCCTATCTGAAGTACACAGTTCAGCAGTATTAAGTACATTCACATTGTTCTGTAACCAGTCTCCAGGACTCTGTTCCTCTTGCAAAACTGAAACACTGTACCCATCGAACAGTAACCACTCCTACTCCCAGCCTCTACAGCCACCATTCTGCTTTCTGTCTCTGTGATTTTGACTACTCTAGGTTCCCCATATAAATCTACTCATATAGTATTTTTCTTTTTGTGACTCATCATTCATCCATATTGTAGCATATGTTAGCATTTCTTTCCTTTTTGAAGTCTAAATGATATTCCATTGTATGCGTGGAGGACTATTAGTTTTCTGTTGCTCTAACAGAATACCTGGGGTTGGATACTGAATGCAGAAAAGAGATTTATATAGCTCACAGTTGTGGAGGCTGGAAGTCCAGCGCAAACAACGTGGTGCTGTATCGAGCAGAGACCCTCCTCTCTCCCACCTGTGCATCATGGTAGATGTGAGTCGTGGTGGGAGCACAAGTGAGAGGGAGGATCACATGCTGAGACAGGAATCTGGAGTGTGGGGATCTGTGAGGCTCACTCCTCTAATAACAGTCCTTTTGTGAAAACTAGCCATTAATTCCTTCTGAGGTCAGAGCCCCCAGGTGACCTGACCACCTCCTTTTAGGCCGAAATCCTAAAGGTCCACCACCTCTCAACATTGCCACATTGGAGATGCAGCTTCTGATACATGAACCCTCAGGAGACAAACCACATCCAAACTATAGCAAGATCTTGTAATCTTTAAGAATTAGCCTAGATTCCCAAATTAATTTTATTAAAAATAAAACAGATTTACAGTTCTTGGAAGCTGAAGTAGATAAACTTTTTCCTACCCATTCATTAAAATCCAAGATTATACATAAAACATATAAAGGTTAGGCCGTTGCTGTGATGCAGCAGGTTAAAGCCCTGGCCTGAAGTGCCGGCATCCCATACGGGCACTGGTTCTAGTCCCAGCTGCTCCTCTTCCAATCCAGCTCTCTGCTATGGCCTTGGAAAGCAGCAGAGGAGGGCCCAAGTCCCTGGGCCCCAGCTCCCACGTGGGAGACCTGGAAGAAGCTCCTGGCTTCTGGCTCCTGGCTTTGGATCGGCGTGGCTCTGGCTGTTGCAGCCATCTGGGGAGTGAACCAGTGGATGGAAGACCTCTCTCTCTGTCTCTACCTCTCTGTAACTCTGTCTCAAATAAATTAAATAAATCTTTAAATATATATATATAGGAAGGATGGATGTCTGCAATGAACCTCAAGAGCTGAGGAACAGCATGGTACCAAGTTCCCCTCATATGCTATAAATTGTAACTGAGAAGAAATCAGAAAACATCAACATGTGCATTTAAAAAGATCCAGGGCCAGCACTGTGGTATATATATTTATACTGGGTTAACCCACCATCTGCAATGCCAGCATCCCATATGGGCTCTGATTCAAGTTCTGGCTGCTCCACTTCTGATCCAACTCCCTGCTGATGTGCCTGGGAAAGCAGTGGAAGCTAGCCCAAGTGCTTGGGCCCCTGTACCTGCTTGGGAGACCCAGAAGAAACTCCTGGCTCCTGTCTTCAGATCAGCTCAGCTCCAGCCATTGCAGCCATTTGGGGAGTGAACCAGTGGATGGAAGACCTCTCTTTCTCTCTGTTTCTACCTCTCTCTCTGTGACTCCGTGTTTCAAATAAAATAAATTTTTTTAACTTTTATTTAATGAATATAAATTTCCAAAGTACGATTTATGGATTACAATGGCTTCCCCCCCATACCGTCCCTCCCACCCACTACCCTCCCCTTTCCCACTCCCTCTCCCCTTCCATTCACATCAAGATTCATTTTCGATTATCTTAATATACAGAAGATCAGCTTAGTATACATTTTAAAAAAATCCAATTTCATAATGTCCAAGTTTCCATCAAGAATCATTTGATGTACTAAAATCTCAAACTGAGTGAAAAAACACAACACATGCCAGCATCAGGATAATAAAGATAATAGAATCATCTGATAGATTTTGTTTATTCATTTTATTCAGAAGGCAAAAAGAAACAGAGCATGTGAGAGGGATCTTCTATCTGCTAGTTCACTTCCCAAATGCCTGCAGCAGCTGGGGCTGGGCCTGGCTAAAGCTAAAAGACCAAAACTCAATCTAGGTCTCCCATTGGTGTCAGGAACCCAAGAAGCGGAGCTGGAACTTGAACCTCAGCACTGCAGTATGGACTGTGGCCATACCAAGTGGCATCTTAACCATTGTGCCAACTGCCCACGTTGTGTCTGACAGATTTTTAAAGCAACCATGATAAAAAGACTTTTTCAGCCGGCGCCGTGGCTCAATAGTCTAATCCTCCACCATGCGGCGCCGGCACACCGGGTTCTAGTCCCGGTTGGGGTGCCGGATTCTGTCCCGGTTGCCCCTCTTCCAGGCCAGCTCTCTGCTATGGCCAGGGAGTGCAGTGGAGGATGGCCCAGGTGCTTGGGCCCTGCACCCCATGGGAGACCAGGAAAAGCACCTGGATCCTGGCTCCTGCCATCGGATCAGCGCGGTGCGCCGGCTGCAGCGGCGGCCATTGGAGGGTGATCCAACGGCAAAGGAAGACCTTTCTCTCTCTGTCTCTCTCTCACTGTCCACTCTGCCTGTCAAAAAAAAAAAAAAAAAAAAGACTTTTTCAAGAAGTCTTCAAAAAGTCTTCAGTAAGCAGTTACAGACATGCTTAAAACATGAAAAACCTCAGAAAAGAAATAGAAGATCCTAGCAAAGAAATAGAAGATGCAAAGAATCAAGTGGAAATTTTAGAACTGAAAAACCCAGGAAAATAAAAAGCACAGTAGATGGGCTCAGAGGTAGAATGGAGCACAGAAGAAACACTTGGTGAAATGGAAGCTGGAAAATAGAAATTACCCAATCTGAACAGAAAAGAGAAAAGCTAAAAAAATGAAAAAGCCCCCAAGGACCTGTGGGACTTTATCAAAAGTATAACATTTCTTTCATCAGGAAGAAGGAGAGAGAGATGATGGAAACAGAGAAATGATTAAAAACCCAAATTTGGCAAGAAAAGTAAACCTACTTTTAAACCTAGTTTAAGAAGTTGTGGGGCCGGTGCTGTGATGTAGTGAGTAAAGCTGCTGCCTGCAGTACCGGTATCCCATATGGGCGTTGGTTCAAGTCCCAGCTGCTCTACTTCTGATCCAGCTCTCTTCTATGCCTGGGAAAGCAGTAGAAGATGGACCAAGTCCTTGGGCCCTGTACCTGTGTGGGAGACCAGGAAGAAGCTCCTAGCTCCTGACTTTGGATCAGTGCAGCTCCAGCCATTGCAGCCATCTAGGGAGTGAACCAGCGGTTGGAAGACCTCTCTCTCTCTCTCTCTCTCTCTCTCTCTCTCTTTCTGCCTTTCTGTAACTCTGCCTTTCAAATAAGTAAATAAATCTTAAAAAGTAAAATTGTGTGACCTCCCGAATAGATAGACCCAAGGAGACCCATGCCAAGCTGTATTACTAAAATTAAGGACCTCTACCTCCCAAAAAAGGTGTTGGATGCTTGAAAGGGGCCAGGGGAAAGCAATTGGATTGACAATGGAGAACTCTTAAGTTAATAAACACCCAGCTCAAGAACCTAGAAGAAATATAGCAGAGTCAACCTGGAGGAAGCAGAGGGAAAGAAACAATACAAAGTATATAAATCGTTGATACTTAAAGGGAAAAAAGACAATGTGTGTGAAACACAGAACTGGTTCTTTGAAAAATTCAACAAAATTGACAGACTTCTAAGCAAGGCTAACAAAGAAAGGGAGAAGACAAACTATCAATAACAAGAACAAAACAGGCCATCACTACAGATCCTGTAGATAAAAAAACTAATAATAAAGACTGTTACAAACAATTCTTCATACAAGTTTGACAGCTTTGGTTAAATAAACCACTTTCTTGAAAAACACAAACTACCATACCTCATCTAATAGGAAATAAATCACTTGATTTGGCCCATGAATATTTAGGAAATTGAGTTTAGCTTTTTTTTTTTTTAATTTTTTTTTTTTTTTTGACAGGCAGAGTGGACAGTGAGAGAGAGAGACAGAGAGAAAGGTCTTCCTTTGCCGTTGGTTCACCCTCCAATGGCTGCCGCAGCCAGCGTGATGTGGCCGGCGCACCGCGCTGATCTGATGGCAGGAACCAGGAGCCAGGTGCTTTTCCTGGTCTCCCATGGGGTGCAGGGCCCAAGCACCTGGGCCATCCTCCACTGCACTCCCTGGCCACAGCAGAGGGCTGGCCTGGAAGAGGGGCAACCGGGACAGAATCCGGCGCCCCGACCGGGACTAGAACCCGGTGTGCCGGCGCCGCTAGGCGGAGGATTAGCCTAGTGAGCCGCAGCGCCGGCCGAGTTTAGCTTTTAAAAAGTCCAGAAAAAGAAATCTCTAGGCCCAGATGATTTTCCTGGGAAATCTCAGAAAACTTAAAGACACAATGTCTTCCAAAAGAATAGCTCATTTTCTGAAGTTAGCATTACGCTGACACTGAAATCAAAGACACTACAAAAGAAAGAAAGAAAACCATACATTAATATCTCATGAATATAGATGCAAAAACCTTCAAAAAATGCTAGCAAACTGAAATAGTAACAACATAAAAAGAATTACATATCATGATCAAGTGGGATTTTTTCCCCAAGGATGTGAGTTTTGTTTATCATCTGATTATCAGTTAATATAATACAGGTTGAGCATCCTCTATCTGAAATGCTTAAGACCAGAAATAATTCCAATTTCAGAGCTTTTAAAATTTTGGAATATTTGCATAGGCTTTATCAGTTAAATATCCTTTATCTAAAAACCCAAAATCCAGGTCTGGCTTTGTGGTATAGCAGGTAAAGCTGCCGCCTGGGATGACGGCATCACAACTCTGAGTCCTGACTGCTCCACTTCCAGTCTAGCTCCCTGCTTACAGCCAGAGAGAGCAGCAGAAGATGGCCCAAGTGCTTGGGCCCCTGCCACACATTTGGGAGACCCGGTTGAAGCTCCTGGCTCCTGGCTTCAGGTTGGCTCGGCACTGGCCATTACAGTCACTTAGGGAGTGAACCAGCAGATGGAAGATCTGTCTCTCTAACTCAGATTTTCAACAAAATAAATACATCTTAAAAAGAAAAACAAAGGCCAGCGCCACGGCTCAATAGGCTAATCCTCCGCCTGCGGCACAGGCACACCAGCTTCTAGTCCCGGTCAGGGCGCCAGATTCTGTCCTGGTTGCCCCTCTTCCAGTCCAGCTCTCTGCTGTGGCCCAGGAGTGCAGTGGAGGATGGCCCAAGTGCTTGGGCCCTACACCCGCATGGGAGACCAGGAGGAAGCACCTGGCTCCTGGCTTTGGATTGGCGCGGCGCGCCGGCCACAGCAGCCATTGGAGGGTGAACCAACAGTAAAGGAAGACCTTTCTCTCTGTCTCTCTCTCTCACTGTCCACTCTGCCTGTCAAAAAAATAAATAAATAAGAAAAACAAAAAGCTGGGGGAAGGCAAGAGGTGCTTATATCCTAACATGTTTTTAAAAACATTCAAAATTGAAGATTTTTTGATATGATACTGAGAAAGATGAGGATTGGAGCATTTTGGACTTTTATTTTTCTGATTAGGGATGCTTAACTAGTACAGAACATCAGTTTTTGTTTTTGTTTTTTTTTAATGACGAAGTCAACAGTAGCGCAAAAGATTTTTTTTGATAAAATCCAAAATGCTGGGGTGTTTTGCACAGTGGCTAAGTAACTGCTTGGGATGCCTGCCTCCACATTGGCATGCTTGGATTGGAGTCCTGACTATGCTTCCAGTTCAGGCTTCCTGCTAATGTACACCCTGGGAAGCATAAGCGATAGCTTAAGTTCTTGTGTCCCTGACATCTATATGGGAGACAAATTGAGTTCCAGGCTACTGGCTTCAGCATTGCCTTGCCTTGCCTATTGCAGGCATTTGGGGCGTGAACCAGGGGAAGGAACACCTTTGTCTGATAGGTATTGGTTTCTTAGATGTGACACAAATAGCATAAATGATGAAAGAAAAAAGTAGGTAAATTGTGCATCATCAAAATTAAAAACTTAGGCTCTTCAAAGGACACTATCAAGAGAGTGAAAAGACAGCCCACTGAATGGGAGAAAATATTTGCAAATTATTTATCTAAGAAGGGGCTTATTTCTAGACTTTGAAAAATAATTCTTACAACTTATTAGAAACACCAGTATCCAGTGAAAGTGTGCCAAGAATCTGAACAAACAATTCTTCAAAATAGATATGCAAATGTATGACAAGCACAGGAGAAGATGCTCAACTTCAGTAGCTGATGCAGCTCAACCTGCAGTGAGATACCACTTCACACCCACTACTGTGGTTATACTGAAGACAGATAACAGCATGTGTTGCTAAGAACGTGAAGAAATTCAAACCCTTATTTGGGAATAAAAAAAAAAAACATACAGTAACTTCAAAAGATAGTCTGGAATTGCTTCAAAAGCTTAAATATAGACTTACCAATATGACCCAGTAATTTCACTACTAGGTATACTCCAGACAAAATGTATCCACAGGAAAACTTCTACATTAACATTCATAGCAACACTGTTAATAACATCCCCAAAGTAGAAACAGTGCAAATATCATATATAAAGTGTGGCCTGTTCATACAATGGAATATTATTCAGCCAGAAAAGGTAAGGATAGGTATAGGTAGATGGTAGATGGTATATTCTGTAATTCCATTTACATGACATTCTTAAAATGACGAAATTATGGAAATGTGGGTGAGATTAGTGGTTGTCAGGAATTGAGAAAGAGATCACAGTAAGAGGGCAATGTAAAGGAATGGAAATATTCTGTATTTTGTTCAGTGCCAGTATCCTGATTGTGATATTTTACTATAGTTAGGTAAAGTGGTGAAGCCTGGGTAAAGGTACCTAGAATCTCTTAGTATTTTTTTTTTTACAAATGTATATGAATTTAGGAAAGTTTGATTAAAAGAAAGAATAGTTATTACAGAATGAAGTTCCAGAGACTTGAAAAGATACCATTTCCATATTAAAACAACATATTGAGTATAGAGAAGAAGTTATAAAATAGGATATACAATTTCAGTCCATTTTAAAAACTGCTGTGTACAGCAGACTCATAGAATGACAATCACTTTAAATAGCACTCTGACCTCATAATCAGCCCTTAAGGCATTCTGGTCTGGCTGAAAAGCCCATGAGAGCATTCAGGCATGGAAAACTTAGACACTGGCAAAAAATGTCCTACATGAAGGACCTTTGTAGGTGAAACCCCAGTGGAAAAAAGTAGTCATCAAAGAAGGAAGTATTTTTCTCTGAAGGGAGGAGAGAACTTCCACTTTGTTTATGGCCTTATCTAAATACTGATGGAGTTTGTGGATTCAAAAGGCTTCCTTCCACAGCCCTAGGCAGCTCATGTTAAGAGCCTCGGGTGATCACTGATGTCATACGTAAGAGTGTTAATTGTTAAATTAACAACAAAATCACTGTGCATTAACTTACCATGGAGGACCACTGTCCTCAGAGAGTTGTATTATAATTATGTATAAGTGCTCATAAAAGATGTATCATTCTTGGGTGCTTCTTTAAAGTTAATTAAGTTTCTTTAACAAAAATGAAATTAACTTCAAGATGCAATGACTTTGAACAACCCTTGTTTCAACTGTTGAGGAACAGTTTTTGTTTTGTTTTTTTGAGTTTTTTTTTTTCCGTTCAAATTGCTGAACTCTTTACTTAGTATAGAGTTGGTCTTCTGTGCATAAAGTTAATTGAAAATGGATCCTAGTGGAGAATAGGACTGAGAATAGGAGAGGGAGGAGGTAGAGGGATGGGAGATGGGTAAGAGGGTGGGTATGGTGGGAAGAATCACTATATTCCTAAAGTTGTACTTATGAAATGCATGAAGTCCGTATTTCTTAAATAAAAGATTTCTTTGGAGGGGATTTAAAAAAAAAGATGCAATGACTTTGAAAAAAAACTGCTTTGTATATAAATCCAAGAAAAAAGACTAAGAGAGCTTAACCCATCACTATAAATTGGTATACCTATTTTGTAAAACAGTTTCCAATAATGGTGGCAGTGTAAATTTTAAATATGAGTATGTTCCAATAGTATAAATATAAAAGCAGCATGAAGTAATAGTTTTACCATTTACCACACAATATTTTTTAATGTCCATTTCTACTCCTTTATGTATATGTTACTTTTATGTGTAGAAGCACACTTTATGTGATTCCTGCAGTGCCTTGTGTCTCTCAAGTATCTCTTTTGTTAGTTTGTCTGAAGTATCATAGAGGAAAAAAAGAAAATAAATGAGTGTTGATCCAGAAGGCAGTGATGGCTCACTAGTCATGTTTCCTCATCGTGGTTTTTAACTGTATAAAGTTCTCTGGTGTAGCTGTCCATTGTTTCATAAGCAACTGTGAAATGTTAGGTTTGATTGCTAATATTTAGTTAAATTTTATGAAAGGACTCTAAACTATTTATATATATATAAATAAATTATTTGTTTGTTTTATATAGGAAAGCCATGGCAGAAAAATACATCATGACAGCTGCGAAACTCATTGCTCCTGTAATTGAAACATCTTTTGCTGTAGGTTATGATTGGTAAGAGAGAGAAATTCACTAAAACTGCATGGATATTGTGTTTCCTATCAATAATTTATATTTTTATTGATTTAAAAATTAATCTTGTTAGGGAATGAATAAATGATTATGAATGTTGATTTGTATTTATTAAACAGATATATTTAGGATTATTTTTAAAGATTTGTTTATTTACTTGAAAGATTTACACAGAGAGGAGAAGGAGAGGCAGAGTGAGAGAGAGGTCTTTCATCCTCTGGTTCACTCTCCAGATGGCCGCGAGGGCCAGAGCTGTGCCAATCCAAAGCCAGGAGCCAGGAGCTTCCTCCAGGTCTCCTACATGGGTGCAGGGGCCCAAGGACTTGGGCCATCCTCTACTGCTATCCCAGGCCATAGCAGAGAGCTAGATGGGAAGAGGAGCAGCCGGGACTAGAACTGGTACCCATATGGGATGCCGACGCTTCAGGCCAGGGCTTTAACCCCCTGCGCCACAGCACCGGCCCCCTATATTTACGATTAATATAGGCTGTTGTGAAAGTTCTATTAAGATATTTTCCTTTTCTTAAATTTTTATTTATTTACCTTTTTTGAAAGGCAGAGGGACAGAGACAGAAAGAGATTTTCCATCTGCTAGTTCATTTCCAAAATGCATACAACAGCCAGTGCTGGGCCAGCTGAAGCCAGGAGCCTGGCTTTCAGTATGGGTCTTCCATGGGGGTTGTAGGGGCTCAAATGCGTGAACCATTACCTGCTGCCTTCCAGTGTACATATTAGCAGGAAGCTAATCAGAAGTGGAGAAGCTGGGACACAAATCAGGCACTCAATTATGGGGTGTGGGTATCCCAAGTGGCAACTTATCTGCTGTGCCAGATGCCCACTCCAGAATGTTTTTATTATGGTTCATGTTGTTTCATAAAACTAAATTTTTAGGGCAGGTGTGCCACCATTTGTTATGTAGAAAATAATTCTTTTCATGGTATGAATTTCAACTTATGTCCTCTTTATTTTAATAATCTTTTCTCATTTTTTCCTTTTTCTATCTTAAGTTTGCTAGTAGTACTGATTTTTCCATCTTGAGTAATAGCTCTCATATCCCAAAAGGTGGTTCAGTCCTAATGTAAAATACAGGTTGAATATTCATATCCCTTATCTGAAACCAGGAAGTATCTTAGATTTTGGAGTTTTTCAGAATTTGTAATATTTGCATAGGCTTTACTGGTTGAGCTTCCCTAATTTGAATTCAAAATGCTGCAATATCCAGAAACTTTGGAGCATTAACATAATGCACAAACAGCTTCAAATTTTGGATTTCTATAATAGGAATGCTCAATTTGTATTTCCTAAAAAGAGTAAAAAGAGTTTTAGAATTGGAAAATCTTAGGTCATTTGTTGAATGAGCAAGTGGTTAAATTTATTCCATACTTCTACTTCACTTCAGAATCTCTTTTATAACATCCTGGTGATCATTTAATTTCTTCTTGGATTCTTCTATTTGTTTATTTCATTTTTAAACATCTTTACAGGTTAAAAAGTCTTTCCTTGTATTGAATCCAAATCTGCCCCTCACAAAACTCTCCTTTGGTCTGTTGAGCATAGAGTGAGTCTGTGATCTCTTCTATATGGTACCTTACCAGAATTTTAAAGTCCAAGATACATGTACACAGTAAGAAAATTAATTGTGAGAGTTACATTGCTAATTTTCTAGTTATATTTAAATCGTATTTTATAGAAGTAATGTGGAAGTTGGCCTGTGGCCTAGTGAACTGAGCTGCTGCCTGCAATGCCAGCGTCCCATAGTAGAGTGCAGGTTTGGGTCCCAGCTGCTCCGCTTCTGATCCAGCTCCCCACTGATGTGCCTGAGAAAGCAGCAGGGAATGGCCCAAGTACCTAGGCCCCTGCCATCATGTGGGAGACCAGGATGGAGTTCCTGGTTCCTGGCTTCAGCCTGTCTTAATTCTGGCCACTGTGGCTATTTGGGGTGTAAACCAGAGGATGGAAGATTCTCTCTCTGTCACTTTGCCATTCAAATAAATAAATCTTTTAAAAACTAAAAATAAACAAGGAAGTCACATGTTTCCTTTATTATATCCTTGTTATCTTTCAGTTCTTGTCCATTTTGTTATTATATCCCTTGGGCTCTAATCTGTACCATGGAATCTGATATCTTCCTGTTTTAATTTGGACTGGAGGTTTCAGTTTCTGCCTTTCGGTGTTTTGTTTTTACTGGTGTTTCCAGTTGCCTGTCCTTCTTGCATTCTTTGCCTTGATTGGAGTCTGGTATTTTTCTTAAGAATTCTCCTTCCAGGGTGGCTGGTGTTGTGGCATAGCAGGTTTAACCGCAGCCTGCAGTGCCAACATCTCTGTGGGCACTGGGTCAAGTCCTGGCTGCCCCACTTCCACTGCAGCTCCCTGTTAATGTGTCTGGGAAAGCAGTGGAAGATGGCCCAAGTCCCTGGGCCCCTGCACCCATATGGGAGACCTAGAAGAATCTCCTGGCTGTTGGCTTCAGCCTGACCCAGTCTTGGCCATTGTGACTATTTGGGGAGTGAACCAGCAGCAGGTGGAAAGTCTCTCTCTCTCTCTGTCTCTCCTCTCTCTGTAACTCTGCCCTTCAAATAAATAAATCTTATTAAAAAAAAAAAAGGAGGGAGGGAGGAAGGAAGGAAGGAAGGAAGGAAAAAAGACTTCTTCCCAGGATTTCTCTGTGCTCTAGTTTCTCCAAGTTGCTTATTGAGTTGGCCTGGTGCTAAATGTCTTTGTTTCTCTCCTTTGGATCTTCTTTCTTGTTTAAGAAGAAATAGCTCTAGTTTCACCCCACACCCCCAGTTTCATCCTGAATTAACACCCTAATGTCTGTCACACATAGATCTGTAAATGTCTAATTTTGTCTTCATTCTTCATTGATGGAAAACGTAAAAAATGCTAGGTTGTAATGTATTTTCTTTGAGAACTTTAAGAGCATATGCTGACTGGAAGTCTAATGTTATAATTTATAGATGACTTGCATTGCTTTCTGAAGATTTTTATACATTCTCTCTCTGGTTTTGTTACTCTGGAATTTCATAATAATGTGTTTAAGACTGTGTTTTTTCCTATATTCCTTCTAAACACTAGTGGGCCCCTCAATTTTCAACTTGGGGAAGTATTATTGTATCATTTCTTTGATAATTTTCTCTCTTCTCATCCAGTTCCAAATTTCTGTTGATTGAATTGTGGACTTTGTTGTCACTTGCATTCTCTGGTGTAGTATTTTCCATCTCTGTTTTGCATTCTGGGAGACCTTGACTTTGTCATCCAACCCTTCCATTTAATTATTTTATTTAAATTTTTTTCATGTTTCCAAGAACAGTTCCTTTTTTCCTGGTTGTTCCTTTGTCATTCATTGCTAAGTATGAGGAGAAATCTGCAGGCTTTGCTGTATTCAAGACAGCAGTCAGTGACTCCACATCAGGCCTGCAGCCACCTGACGTCAGCCGCTTTCCGCCTTGGGCCTTCTGTTGCCGTCTCTGAGTCCGCGGCCTCACCAGGCTGCACGGCCTCTGTTGCGGCATTCTCAGGGTAGCCACTGCTCCTCTGCTTGATAAGTCTGCACTCTTGTGGCCTCTTCTGTGCTTCCAGAAATTGGTTTTGCTTTTTTTTTTTCTATCCTGCCATGATCTTTGATGTTGTAAAATTTCACTCCTTTACCTATCTTTTTAAGTGGGAGCCTGGGGAGGAGAGATGGATAGATGCTTACCTATAGTAATTTTGTTTTAAGATTTATTTATTTTTTTAAAAGGCAGAGTTACAGAAAGGCAGAGGGAGAGAGAGGTCTTCCTTCCGCTGTTTCACTCCCCAGGATGGCCGCAGCAACCGGAGCTGCCGATCCAAAGCCAGGACCCAGGAGCTTCTTCTGGGTCTCCCATGTGGGTGCGAGGGCCCAAGGAGTTGGGCCATCTCCACTGCTTCCCAGGCCACAGCAGAGAGCTGGATGGGAAATGGAGAAGCTGGGACTCAAACTGGCACCCATATGGGATGCTGGCACTGCAGGCGGCAGCTTTACCTGCTATACCACAGCACCAGCCATCTAGTAATGTTTTGAGTCAAAGTCTTGCCAGTTACTATTCATAGTGATGTGAGGGTTCTCTTCTAAGTCTTTTCTCTTTTCAGAGAAGCAGTTCCAGTTTCTTTACCCATTCCAGGTATAATCTGTCTTCTCTAGACTGACTCATTTTCTACCTGATTGCCCACCTAGTTTATAAACAAGTCTCTTACAATATGTTTTTGTACCCATACACAGGACTCATTGTATGTTTTAAGCAGTCATTGTGCAACAGAATCATTAGATCCTTTTCTGTGGACACCAAACCTTGAGTGTAATTTAAGATCTCCTTGATTTGGGGGACAACCACTCACAGTACATGAAGTGCTCTTTTAGTTACATCTTTAAGTGTGCTAAATAGTAAACATTGCAGTCTTGTGCCACATAACATTTCATTCAATGCTGGATGAGATATACAGTGGTGGGAGGAAGCACTTCATGTATCTTGTGCTTATTGCATCTCATGATGTCATTATTGCCTCATTTGCCTTGATTTAGTCTGTTGTGGTTTTGTTCATCTTGGTCCCTAATCCACTGCTAATGTTGACCATAGGAGGCCATATTGCATGATTGACCTGGAAATAAAATTAAAAGTAATTAAGAACTACCAAGGTGGGAAATCAGTGGTGGTTAGTGCTCAGCAGCCGGGCAGTCCCATTCCACCATGGGATCTTGAAGAACAAGACCAAAGTACCTGAAACTGTTAAGGGTCTACTCCATTGAGGGCAACCAAACTAATAAAAGTTGGAGAAGACCCTGGTTCAAATACAGAGAAACTTCAAATTGAGTACCACATGTAGAAGCGTATCTGTCTGCACCATGATGATAATGGCCAGAGCAAAAAGTTTGTTTGTAATGTTGAAAGAAAAGATCAGACCCAACTATAGTGTTGCACTTACTGCTAACTCTGGGTGGTTTGAATGATTCTGCAATCATTCATTACTTAATGTGAAAGTGAGTGTTGAGTCTGTGAGTGCAGATATGAAGGCAGCTGGAACATTTTTGGAAACTCTAAGTTGATTGTGGGGGGAAATTACTTTTTAATTTTTTTTTTATTTGACAGATAGAGTTAGACAATGAGAGAGAGAGAGACAGAGAGAAAGGTCTTCCTTCCGTTGGTTCACTCCCCAAATGGCCGCTACAGTCAGCGCTGTACTGATCTGAAGCCAGGAGCCAGGTGCTTCCTCCTGGTCTCCCTCCGAGGTGCAGGGCCCAAGCACCTGGGCCATCTTCCACTGCCCTCCCAGGCCACAGCAGAGAGCTGGACTGGAAGAGGAGCAACCAGGACTAGAACTGGCGCCCATATGGGATGATTAGCCAAGTGAGCCACGGCGCCGGTGGGAAAATTACTTTCAAGAGCAAATTTTCAGCACCATCTAGAATTGTGTTAGTACACACTATGATGTTTGCATAGGATGAAATTATCTCAGTGATGCATTTCTCAGAATGTATCCCCATTGCTAACCTGAATTCTCTTAATTTACTGAAGCATACATATTTAATTTTAAAATGTTTGTCCCTGGGGCCGGCGCCATGGTTCACTTGGTTAATCCTCTGCTGTGGTGCCAGCATCCCACGTGGGCGCCGGATTCTGTCCCGGTTGCTCCTCTTCCAGTCCAGCTCTCTGCTGTGGCCCGGGAAGGCAGTGGGGCCCAAGTGCTTGGGCGTCAGCACCCGCGTGGGAGACCAGGAGGTCTCTCTCTCCCACCTGGCTCCTGGCTTCAGATCAGTGCAGCGCGCCAGCCATAGCAGCCATTTGGGAGGTGAACCAACAGAAGGAAGACCTTTCTCTCTGGCTCTCTCTCTCTCACTGTCTGTAATTCTGCCTGTCAAATAAATAAATAAAATCTTTTTAAAAATATTTTTACCTTTTTAAAAATATTATTACAGTTGTCTTTACAATGTAGCAGTTAGTTTGTAAGTGAAATCATGAACATTTATCAAAATGCCAACTGGTTCAGCTGAAACTTTTCATTAATTAAAAGTCATGACTTGGGGCCAGTGCTGTGGCATAGCGGATGGGGCAGCTGCCCCTGATGCCAGTTTGAGTCCTGGCTGCTCCATTTCCCATCCAGCTCTCTGCTGTGGCCTGGGAAGCATTGGAGATGGCCCAGGTCCTTGTGTCCCTGCACCTGAGTGGGAGACCTGGAAGAGGCTCCTGGCTCCTGGCTTTGGATTGGTGCAGTTCCGGCCATTGTGGCTGTTTAGGGAGTTAACTAGCGGATGGAGGACCTCTCTCTCTGTGCCTTTCCTTCTCTCTCTGTATAACTCTTTCAAATAAATAAATAAATCTTTTTTAAAAAGTTATGACTTACCAAACTCATTGCATTTGTGATACTAGACAGGCCAGACTAGGTGATTCTATTCATGTATCACTTTATCATTCAACTGTATTTAGGAAGGACATTAGTTTTTTTTTAACCTAAGGACCCTGCTTCAAGCCAAAGTATATTACTATTTCTGTAACATATTTTTGTGAAAAGGTAACCTCACTTTAAAAAGTGATAGACTTGCTTAAGAAATATGATAGATACATTAAATAGAAAAATGAACATATTGACAGGTATTTAAAAGATAAATTTTGAAAAAATGTTGCTATATATGCTGGTGTAGTGTAGAAGATGTAACCAATCCATTGCTGTTGGAGGTTCAGATTTATGCTCATACAGTATTTTATTGTGGCTCAGCATTTATTAATGTTACCCAGTAAAATGTTTATTGGTTTAGCCAAAAAGCATGGTGACCTTAATATGTTTCTTACAGTAGTTGTTAAAATTCATAGGGATTTTCAAAATCTCATTTGTGATCTAGAATATAATGTCTTATTTCCTTACTGTTAACTAGGTAGGTACCCATTTCTTTAGATAGGACTTGTCAGTTTTTTGAAAGATTTGCCAGGTCTCAGGTAATGTGATAATCCAGTGCAAATTTAATTTCTGTAATTTTGAAAAAGGACATGTGTATACTCATGAAACGTTCTTATATATATTTATGTATATATAAATATAATTGTATATATGTACATATATCTATTTTTAATAATATTGTTAATTATTTTGAGAGGCAGAGAAACAGAAAAGAGAGGGCTCCCATCTGCTGGTTCTTTCCCCAAATTCCTGTAACATCCAGGGCTGGCCTAGGAATGGAGTCCAGAGCTGGGAAATCAACCTAAGTCTTCCACTAGGGTGTCAGTAACTCAGCTGCTTGAGCCACCACTGCTGCCTCCCAGGGTCTGCATTGGCAGGAAGCTGGAGTTTGGAGCCAGAGCTGGGAATCAGACTCAGGCACTTTGATGTGGAATGTAGGTGTCTGAACCACTAGGCCAAATATCTGCTCCATGTCTGTCTGTTTTATGTATGCATACACTGTAAGAAATGTATATTTAGCCAGCGCCGCGGCTCAATAGGCTAATCCTCCACCTAGCGGCGCCAGCACACTGGGTTCTAGTCCCGGTTGGGGCGCCGGATTCTGTCCCAGTTGCCCCTCTTCCAGGGCAGCTCTCTGCTGTGGCCCAGGAAGGCAGTGGAGGATGGCCCAAGTGCTTGGGCCCTGCACCCCATGTGAGACCAGGAGAAGCACCTGGCTCCTGCCTTCGGATCAGCGCGGTGCACTGGCCACAGCACACCAGCCGTGGTGGCCATTGGAGGGTGAACCAATGGCAAAAGGAAGATCTTTCTCTCTGTCTCTCTTCTCACTATCCACTCTGCCTGTCAAAAAAAAAAAAAAAAAAAAGAAAAGAAAAAAGAAATGTATATTTAAACATATACAACTCTGCCTATAAATATGTACACAGAGATATAGCTACAGATATATATTTTAAATTATAGGACAATATTCTTTAGAGGCAACTAAGAGCTTCTCATTGAGGCTAAAATGTATTTTATATGTAGGAAAGCATTCCATAATATGATTGTTTATAAGTTTTACCCTTTCTTCAAGTCTACTTTTTTCATATATTACAATGAATGTAAGATTCGGGAACACACTTTTTTTTTTTTTTTTTTTGAAGATTTGTTATTTATTTGAGAGGCAGAGTTACAGACAGAGAGAGGGAGGGAGAGAGAGATAGAGATTTTCCATCCACTGGTTCCCTCCCCAAATGGCTGCAATGGCCAGAGTTGGCCAATCTGTAGCCAAGAACCAGGAGCTTCTTCCTGGTCTCCCATGTGGGTGCAGTGACCCAAGCACCCAGGCCATCTTTCATTGCTTTCCCATGCCATTAGCAGAGAACTGGATCAGAAGTGGAGCAGCTGGGGCTTGAACCTTGAACCTTGAGCCAGCCAGTGCCCATATGGGATGCTGGTGCTACAGGAGAAGGTTTAACCTACTATCAATAGTGCTGGCCCTAGGAACAGACTTTTTAAGCTATAAATAACATCTGTGCAATGTTTGTATAATTTTTGACTTCAAATTTAAAAAATTATTTAAAGTTAGCTATCTGATTTCTGTTAGGACAATTTTAAATTACATTTTCAGTAAGAAAGAAACCAATATATCTTCTGTTTAATTTAGCCCTTCAGGCAGTTCTGTGTTTATGTTCTTAAAATTATTCATTAAGAGAAAACAATTTTCAACTTGAAAGAACTCTTCTGTTCATTTACATCTAACATTTTGAAGCTGGTTTTCATATAAAAATTTTAATGGTAGTAATGGGGCTATTAAAAAAGTTATTTCTAGTGTTTTTCTGGTTGTTGAGTATTTCAGCCTGTTTGAAATCTGAAATATGCCAGTATCCAGCTTTCAGAAATGGATTGACATTACTAAGTTCATTATAAAGACAGAAATTTTACATATTTTTATTAAAGATAGGATCTTATTAAAGATAATGTTTCTCTCTAGTCCACTTTTCAGTGAGTATATATATATATACACAGTTCAGGTCTGACATCAAGTTCATGTCTTAAATTATGGCAAAAATATTTTAGTTCAAATTTATTGAACACAACTCTATTTTGAATTCTTTATTAACATTGTTACACACCTTATCCTAGTGAGGTAGACATGATCATTGCCTTTTGGTAGCTGAGAAAATTGAGTTATAAAAATGTGTATTATTATAATTAAGGACAGAGTTAAGGTCAGTGATTTTTTTTTATTAGAGAGAGAAATAGAGAGAGATCTTCATCCACTAGTTCATTCTCTAGATGCCCAAAACAGCCAGAGCTAAGCCCAGCTAGACCTAAGTCAGGAGCCTGGAACTCAGTCTCCCATGAGGGTGGCAGGAACCCAAGTATTCGATTCATCACCTGCTGCCTCCTGTTGTTCACATTAACAAGAAGCTGAGTGGAAAGTAGAGCTGGGAAGTGAAGCCAAACATCCTTTCCAAAGTCAATGATTTTAAGCTTTGTATTCATTGAAATTTCCCTCGAAGTACTGATGACAGAACCAGTCAGGGTTCTGAGGTCAGGAGTAAATGTGTGCATTACTGTCCAGCCCTCCAAATGGTTCTGATATACCTAAATGATATCATTCTTGGCTGCATATTAAAATCATCACGGGATTCAGAAAACTCCAAATGCCAATGCTGTACTCTAGACTAAGCATATCAGAATTTCTGGGTTTGGGGACTCAGGCATCAGTATTTCTGAAGTCTTAAATGGGCTTCTGTGGTAGATATCTGACATATTGTGACATAAGCCATAGTTCTTGAAGGCTACTGGTATTCGTTACAGGGAAAGATTCAATTGGTATTTATTTGTTCATTCATTCTTTCAGAAAGAGTTACAGAGAGAGGGAGAGGGAGGGAGGGAGAGAGAGCGAATCTTCCATCTACTGGGTCATTCCCTAGGTGGCCATAATGGCAAGCAGTGGGCCATACCGAAGCCAGGAGCTTCATCTGAGTCTCCCACATGGATTACAGGGGCCTGAACACTTGGGCTATTTCCATTATTTTTCCCAAGCCATCAACAGGGAGCTGTTTGAGAAGTAGAGCAGCAGTGAAATGAACCAACTGGCTTTGCAGGTGGTGGCTTTACTGCAGCGCCAACCCCTTAATTGGCCTTAGATGAAACAGAAAAATCATTGTTTCTTTCTGTGCTTTCCCATGTTGGAAATTCATATTCTGTAAATCAACTGTTTTATTGAAAAACAAAAAGACGAAGTCATTCCTGGAATTATTGTGATTTTTCACTATAAATTCTTATGACATTCTTGCTATATTTGTTATTTCCTTTGTATATGATGTTTTACCTTTTTGTGAAGTATAAAGCATATACAAAAAAATTATACAAAATAGTAACTTCAGCTCAATGATGTATGACAAAGTTAACACCCATGTAACAATTACATAGCTTAATAAATGAAATTTAGGGGCTGGCATTGTGGTGTAGCATACCACATGAGTGACGGTTCAAGTCCTGGATGCTCCACTTCCAATCCAGCTCCCTCCTAATGCACCTGGGAAAGTAGCTTGGGTCCCTGCACCCTTGTGGGAGACCCAGAAAAAGCTCCTGACTCCTGACTTTGGATCAGCCTAGCACTGGCTGTTGCTGCCATTTGGAGAATGAACCAGCGAGTGGAAGACCTCTCTGTCTCTCCTCCTCTATCTCTAATTCTTCCTTTCAAATAAATAAAAATAAATATTTAAAAAAAAGAAATTTAAAGAACAGGACATTGTTGGCTCCTTGGAAGGTCTTGAATCTAGGCCAATCCCTCTCCCACTCTGAAGACTGACATCTGTCCTGACTTCAGTGGTAATCACTTCCTTGCTTTCCTTCCTACTTTAATCTCCAGCTAGTTTTTAAAAACATATAGATGTAATCATACTGTATATATTCTTTTGTATGTGACTTCTTTATATTTGTGAGAGTTATCAACGTCCTTGCACCCAGCTGCAATTTGTTTGTTTCATTGTTATGCAGTCATTCATGGTGTTAATATATCATAATTTACTTACCCATTTTAATATTAATGTACTTTGTAGTGGTTTGCAGTTGAAACCTATTACAAATGCTCCCAATCAATATTATTGTGTAGTTAGGCATGTCTCTTGGTTGGTGATGTCCACTCTTGGGCGTATACCTTTGAATGGAAAGGCTTGATCCTAAGGTCTGCATATGTTCAGCTTTAATAAATACTGCTGGCTGCGCCGCGGCTCACTAGGCTAATCCTCCGCCTGCAGCGCCAGCATCCTGGGTTCTAGTCCCGGTTGGGGCGCCGGATTCTGTCCCGGTTGCTCCTCTTCCAGGCCAGCTCTCTGCTGTGGCCTGGGAAGGCAGTGGAGGATGGCCCAAGTGCTTGGGCCCTGCACCTGCATGGGAGACCAGGAGGAAACACCTGGCTCCTGGCTTCGGATCTGCGCAGCACACTGGCAGTAGTGGCCATTTGAGGGGGTGAACCAATGGAAAAGGAAGACCTTTCTCTCTCTGTCTCTCTCTCTCACTGTCTAACTCTGCCTGTCAAAAATAAAAAATAGATACTGCTGGACAGTTTTCCATAGCCGTTGTACTTATTATTTATACCCCCACCAGCAGGATATGAAAATTCTAATTGATTACAAATACTAGGTGTGCTTTGTATTTTTAAATATTAGCCAACCAACCATTCTGGTGGCATCTCATGGTTTCTTGTTGATTTGTCACACAAATTCAATATTTTTTGTGAAGAGTCCATTGAAGACTTTTGCTTTGTATTTCTTTTTTGTGTCCTTTTAAGGAAACTTTTATATATTTCACCTTCATGAAAATATTTTCCTATGTTTTCTTCTAGAAGTTTTACTGTTCATTTCAGTATACTCATGCAATCCATATGGAATTTTGTTTTTGTGTATATAGTGTGGAGTAAGGTCAAAAACCCAATCAATCCAACATCACTGCTGAAAAGATGATACCTTGCCCACTGTACTATAATATCACCTTTGACACATATTAAATGATTATGTATAGGTCTGTGTATGGGAACTTTATTGAATTATTTGGGTCCATTTATCTATTCTTGTACTAAAACTGCGTTGTCTAAATTTCTGTAGTTTATAACTCTTGATAGTGCTATGTTTTGAATGTTTGTGTCTCCTCAATGTTTAGATGTTGAAATCCTAACCCCCCAAGGTATTAGAAGGTAGGGCTTCTGGGAGATGATTAGGTTAGAGGGTGGCACCCTCATGAATGGGATTAGTGCTCTCATAAAAGAGATCTCAGGAGAGGCACTAAGATGGCAGAATAGGGAGAGAGCTCACTGCTCTAGTCTAAGGGAAGATAGTTAAAGAGTGTGGCAAGAGTGCAGTCTCAGGGAAGAGTTAGGGAGAAAACAGCAGAGGGAACTCCACACAAATTAGAGGGACACTGTGGATCTATGTGGATGGTGTGGACACGTACAGCTCAGGACCCCAGCAGCTGAGAGCTTCAGCACCAGCTTTCAAGAGTGAGGTAAGACAAAACTGCATCAGCCCAAGCCACTGATGATAAAGCTGCAGGAAGAGCCTGGTGTGAGTTTGGCTTGGAGTCCTCTGGCTGCCAACCTAGAGAGAAAAAAAAAAGTGGGCATGTTTCTCTCTCTGGTCACCCAACACCGGTGTCCTGTAACTAGCCAAGAGCAGGTGGACACCATTTTGGATATAAGTAACAGCTGCGCCAGCTCATGACCCTGCACCCAGCAACCAGCTGATAGGAGACACCTGAGTTTGGCTGGGAGCATTGACAGGGGGCTGGGTGTTCATGACTGTGGGAGCCTCGTGTGCTGGGACTGTGAAAACACTGTAGCTGTATAGGAGGGCACAAGATGTGGCTGAGTCTTTGGGCAGTCACTGTGGGTGGCTCCACATGCTTGGGGCTCCCTGATTCCCTGGTGAAGGTCACTGCTGCGGGATCTGTGCTCATACTGAGGACTGCACAGATACTTTGTGTGGTTCTTGTGGCAGCACAGATGAATATTTCACCCACTGGGGCTGTAGCCCAGGCATTGGTCTCCTTGAAGAGGAGGTGAGCATGAGACTATACCAACAGAGCTGAACAAACCTCCCCTTTCATTAAAGAGAGAGAGAGAGAGAGAGAGGGAGGGAGGGAGGGAGGGAGGGAGGAGATTTACCACACCCAATTTGGGAGTCACCTGGGACACTTTCCTCACCCTGGAGTACTGAACAGAGCTCCCTGGCCACACCCAGCACATGCCTCAGGGTATTCACTGAAAGAGCAGACAGTCCACTAAGCCACAGAGGCATAGTCCAAAGAGAAAAGCCATCACAGGGAAAAAAACCAACAAGTGTCTCCACAAATGCCTAAAAATAAATGCAGCAATTCAAGAAACAAGAGTAAGAAAGACAACATGATGCCCCCAAAGGAATACAACAGTACTTAAATACTAGAATGTGAAAATGAAGAGATTGAAGAAATGCCAGAAACAAAATTCAAAAAATTTATTGTAGGATTACTTAGAAATAATCAGAACTAAATCCACAAACTAAAGAAATCCATACATGGCATGAAAGAAAATTTTTCCCATGAAATGGAGATTTTAAAGAAATCAAAATGAAATATTGAAAATGAAGAAGTCAACAGAATAAAAATGCAGTGGAAAGCCTTAACAACAGACTCGGTGATGCAAAAGAAAGAACATCCAAGTTAGAAGACAAATTTCTGGAAATTTTACAATCAGACCAAAAAAAAATTTAGAAAATTATAAAACAGTGTTGGAGATCTACGGGATACTATCAAACAACCCAACATATAGGTCCTAGGAGTTTGTGAAGGCGTGGAAAGAGAGAATGAACTAGAAGGCCTTTTTAATGAAATAATTACCGAAAACTTCCCTAATTTGGAGAAAGGGATATCCAAGTATAGGAAGCACACAGAACTCCTAATAGACATGACCAGAAAAAAATCTTCACCATAACACATTGTAGTCAAACTCTCCACAGTAAAATATAAAGAAAAAATTCTAAAAAGTGCCCAAGAGAAACGCCAGATTACTTTCAGAAGATCCCCAACTAAACTCACAGCTGACTTTTCATTAGAAACACTACAGGCTAGGAGAGAATGGTGAGATATATTCCAAGTAATAAGAGAAAAAAACTGTCAACCTAGAATACTGTACCCTGCAAAGTTCTCATTTATGAATGAAGGCAAAATAAAGTTCTTCCATAACAAACAGAAATGAAAGAATTTGTCACCTTGCACCCAGCCTTACAAAAGATGCTTAAGGATATGCTACACATAGACAGAAACATGGTCATCACTATGAAAGAATGTGAAGGCAGAAAATCTCCCAGTAAAAGTACAAAGGAAATCCAAAGTAAGTAATAGGAATATTTGTGGAAAAACAGCAGGACCAAATCATTACTTATCAGTAGTCACCTTGAATGTAAATGGCCTCAACTCTCCAGTTAAAAAACACAGACTGGCTGAATGGATTAAAAAACAAAACCCATCTACTTGCTGCCTCCAAAGAAACACATCTCACCAACAAAGATACATGCAGACTGAAAGTGAAAAGTTGGAAAAAGATATTCCATGCTAACAGAAACCAAAAAAGAGATGGTGTAGCCATCCTAATACCAGACAAAATAGACTTTAAGAAAAAAACTGTTAAGAGACAAAGAAGGGCACTATGCAGTGATTAACGGATCAATTCAACAGGAAGATGTGACTATAATAAATGTATATGCACGTAGTTACAGGGCACCTGGCTATTTAAAAGAAATGTTAGTGGATCTACAGGGAAACATAGACTTCTATGCAGTAGTAATGGGGGACTTCAATACCCCACTTTCAGCAATGGACAGAACAACCAGACAGAAAATCAGCAAGGAAACAGCAGATAATCAGCACTACAGACCAAATGAACCTAATGGATAGCTACAGAACTTTTCATCCTTCGGCTGCAGAATACACATTCTTCTCACCAGTGCATGGAGCTTTCTCTAGGATAGACCACAGGCCAGGCCATAAACCAAGTCTCAGCAAATTAAAAAAAAATCTTAAAATCATACCATGCATCTTCTCAGACCACCATGGAATGAAACTGGAAATCAACCAACTCAGGAATCTAGAACATATATGCAAACACATGGAGACTGAACAACATGCTCCTGAATGAACAGTGGGTCACTGAAGAAATCAAAAGGGAAAACAAAAAACTATTGAGGAAGTTTTTTTCTTTCATACTATTTGTTGAACTCTTTACTTAGTATAGAGTTAATCTTCAGTGTATAAAATTAATTGAAAATAGATCTTAGTGAGAAATAAGAATGGGAATAGGAGGAGGAGGAGGAAGAATTGTAGGAGTGGGGGTTGGAGGGTGGGTACAGTGGGAAGAATCACCATCATGTTCCTAAAGTTGTATTTATGAAATGCATAAAGTCTGTTTGTCTTAAATAAAAGGTTTCTGGGGGAAAATAAATAAATAAAACTAAAAAAATGAAAAAATCATTAAAAAAGAAATGATAATTGGAAAAAGGTAGTAAAACTCTTGAAAGAATTCTCATCTATTAGTGAGGTTTTGAGACCCTTACTCCATGTGCATTGTATTAAAATACTTTGAATAAAATATCCATTAAAAAAAAAAAAGATCTCAGAATGGCCCTTGCAGTATGTGAAAACACAACAAAAGACACCATCCTGTGAACTAGAAAGCAGACCATCACCAGACAGTGAATCTGCTGGGACCTTTGTCTTGGTCTTCCCAATCTACAGAACCACGGGAATTAAGCTGCTGCTGTTGATCAGCCACACAGTTTATAACGTGTTGTTCAAGGAGCCTGAGTGGACTAGGATAGGCAGTGTAAGTTCTCCACTTTTGTTCAGGATTGCCTTGACTACTTTTGGTCCTTGTCACTTCCATATAAATTTTAGAATCAACTTAATTACCACAAACAACTCTCTGGGATACAAAAAAAAAGAATAAACTTATTCTTTTTAGAGAAGTTTTAGGTTCATGGCATAATTGAGCAGATTGTATGGAGTTCCTGCATACCCCTTTGCTGCACCTTCCCCACCAGTGTAGTATATTTGTTACAACTGATGAGCCAACACCGGAGCATCCTTATCATCCAGTGTCCATTGTTCATATTAGGATTCTTTCTTTGTGTTATACATTCTGTGAGTTTTGACAAATGTAGGTACCATTATAGCCATCATATAGAATAGTATCATTGCTGTAAGAATCCTCTGTCCTCACCTTTTTCATCCATCCCTCTCCACACACCGTTGGTACCACCAGACTTTTTACTGCTTCCATAGTTTTGCCTTTTCCAGAATGTCATATAGTTGGGATCTACAGTATGTTGCCTTTTCAGATTGGCTTCTTATACTTAGTAACACATCTTTAAGTTTCCGCCATGTTTTTTTGTTCCTTGATAGTCCTTTTTTAAAAAGGCGAATAACACACAATCCATTATATGATATATACCCATTCATTTATTGAAGGCCATCTTGGTTGCTTCTGAGTTGGGGCAGTTATGAACAAAGGCATATGCAGGTTTTTGTATAAATGTAAGTTCTTAACTCTTTGGGTAAATACTAAGGAGTTCAGTTGCTGAGTCATATGGGAAGAATATGTTTATTTTTGTAAGAAACGCCCCAACTGTCTTTTGTATTGTTTTCAAGATATATTTATTTATTTGAAAGAGTTACACAAGAGAGAGAAGGAGAGGCAGAGAGAGAGAATCTCCTTTGTGCTGGTTCACTCCCCAGATGCCCTCAACAGCCGGAGCTACACCGATCTGAATCTAGGAGCCAAGAGCCAGGAGCTTCTTCCAGGTCTCCCACCCCGGGGGCGGAGGCCCAGGGACTTGGGCCATCTGCTATTGATATCCCAGGCCATAGCAGAGAGCTGGATCAGAAGTGGAGCAGCAGGGACTCAAACTGGCGCGCATATGGGATGCCGGCACTACAGGTCACAGCTTTACTCTCTACGCCACAGCACCCACCCCCAAACTGTCATTCTAAATGATATATCATTTTGCATTTCCACTAGCTCTGAAAAAGAATTCCTTTTGGTCCACATCTTTGACAGTATTTGGTGTTTAGAAATTTGGCTTTACTAATGAGAATATAGTGGTTACTGAGTTGTTTTAATTTTTAATTATGTCATGTGATATTGGGCATCTTTCATGGGTTTGTCATCTAGATAACTTTGTCCAGATCTTTTGCTCAATTTTTTTAAAAGGTTTGTTTATTTATTTGAAAGGCAGAGTCTTCCATGGGAGACTCGGAAGAAGCTTCTGGCTCCTGGCTTCAGATCAGCTCAACTCTGGCCATTGTGGTCATCTGGGGAGTGAACCAGTAGATGGAAGACCTCTCTCTCTCTCTCTCTGGCTCTACCTCTCTCTCTGTGACTCTGTCTTCCAAATAAATTTTTTTTAATCTAAAAAAATTTAATTTTCTACTTGTGTTTTGCTGGTATATAGATACACTATTGGCTCTTATATATTTATCTTATACCCAATAACTTTAATAAATTAACCTGTTAACTTGAATAGCAGTTATCTCTAGTTTTTTATTAAATACATACATATTTGTGCCACCTGCAAGTAAATAACAATTTTATTTCTCTTCAATTTTTATGCTTGTCTTTGTTAATTTCCTTGAAATGGCTAGAGCATCCAGTTAGGATGTTGAAAAGAAGAGGTGATTTAGTTAGGATTTTTGTTTTGTTTCTGATATCTTGGGGCAAAGCTTTCAGCAGTCTACCACTAAGTCTGTTATCTGCTATAGGAATTTTGTAAATATTTTCCATCAAATCTTGCAGTACATTTTTTGTGTGCCTGGCTTATTTCATTTAGAATAATATCCTCATTGTCCATCCATGGTGTATTGTATGTCAGGATTTCCTTTCTTCTTCAGACTGAATAGTGTTCTCCACATAGTGCTTATTCATTAATCTGTTAGTGGACACGTGGGCTGCTAGTGTGAACAATGCTAGTGAACATGGGTGTACAAAATCTCTTCAGGATCCTGCTTTCAACTTTTCTGGACTTTTTCTGTATACGTGCCTATATAATACTTCCAATTTTTTGAGGAGACGTCATACTGTTTTTTACAGTGCTATAGCGTTTTATGTAGCATTTTACATTCCTACCAACAGTACACAAGAAACTCAATTACTCCACATGCTTGCCACCATTTGTTATTTTCTGTTTTTTTGGTAGTAGCCATCCTAATGAAGTGGTATCTCATGGTAGTTTTAAAATATATTACCTTAACAGTTAGAGGTGTTGAGCATCTTTTCATGTGCTAGTAGAACCCTTGTGAAAATCATCTTTGGAGAAGATGTTTTCCATTGTGAGTTCCATAATTTTAGGAATTATAGTCAGGTCTTTGATCTCCTTTTGAATTAACTTCTGTATATGATATTAGGTTAGTCTTGAACTTTATTCTTCCGAATGTGAACAGTCTGTTTCCCAGCACTGTTGAAAAAAGTTTTGTTTCTTCACTGAATGGTCTTGACATCCTTGTCAAAAACCACTTGACTGGGCCAGTGTTGTGATGCAGTGAGATAAGCCACCACTGCCAACTCTGGCATCTCATACTGGAGTTCTGGTTTGAGTTGTAATTGCTCCCCTTCTAGTCCTACCTCCTGCTAAAGTGCCAAGGAAAGCAGCAAATGATGACTCAAGTGTTTGAGTCCTTGCCACCCATATGAGAGACTCGGAGTTCCAGGCTGCTGGCTTCATTCTAGCTTAGCCCTGGCTGTTGACGACATTGGGGAGTGAACCAGCGGTTTTAAGATTCTCTCTCTCTCTCTCTCTTTCTCTCTCTGTCACTCTGTCTTTCAAACCTTTATGAGAGAGAGAGAGAGAGAGAGAGAGAGAGAGAGAGAGATCTTTCTTCTATCCACTGGTTCACTTCCCAAATGGCTGCAATGGCCAGGGCTGGGCCAGGCCAAAGCTAGGATAGGAGCTTTTTCTGGGTCTCCTATGTCAGTGCAGGAGCCCAAGCACTTGGGCCATCTTTTGTGCTTTTCCAGGCACATTCACAGGGAGCTGGATGGGAAGTGAAGTAGCTAGGCAGGAGCTGGCACTCATATGGGGTGCTGGTGTCACAGGTGGTGGCTTAACCTGCTATGCCACAATGCCAGCCCCATAAGTAAATCTTAAAATGAAAACCATTTGATTACATGAGAAAGTTTATTTTTGGGCTTTCTACTCTATTCCACTGATCTGTGCATCTCTCTTTATCCCCGTACCACCCTGTTTGATTACTGTAGCTTGGTAATAAGTTTTGAAATCAAAATGTGACTCCTTCAGCTTTGTTCTTTTTTAGATTCTTTTGGCTACTCAGAGTTCTTTGAAATCCCATATGAATTTCAGATGAGCTTTTCTATATCTGCCTCGAAAAAATCATTGGGATTTTTGACAGAAATTGCATTGAATTTGTAGATTACTTTGGGTAATATTGCTATCTGAGCAGTATTAAGTCTTCTAATCATAGGGTATATTTCCAAAGATAAGATCCGTTTCTATTTATTTACATTTTCTTTCATTTCTTTCACCAGTATTTTGTAAACTTTCACCTCCTTGTTTGTGTTTATTCAAGTGTTTTACTCTTTTTGATGCTTTTGTAAATGTAATTATGTTCTTAATATCCTTGTGTATGGAAATGCAACGGAATTTTTGTGTTGACTTTGTATCCTTTGATAGTCTTAATTTCCAGGAAGTTGCATATTTTCCATTACCTTTTTCTCACTGACTTCTAGTTTAATTTCATTGTGATCTGCTGGTACACACTGAAAGATTTCAACTTCTTTAAAATTTATTGAAGGACCAATGCTGTGGCATAGTGGGTAAATCCACCGCCTGTGATACTGGCATTCCATATGGGCCTGGTTTGGGTCCCGGCTGCTCTGTTTCTGATCCAGTTCCCTGTTAATAGCCTGGGAAAAGCAGTGGAAGATGGCCCAAGTACTTGGGCCCCTGCCACCCATGTGGGAGACCCTGAAGAAGCTCCTGACTCCCGGCTTTGGTCTGGCCCAGCCCTGGCCAATGTGACCATTTCTGGAGTGAACCAGCAAATGGAAGATCTCTGTCTCTCTCTCAGTCTCTCTCTCAATCTCTCTCTCTCTCTCTCTCTCTCTCTGTGTATATAACTTGGCCTTTCAAATAAATAAAATCTTAAAATTACCGAGGGGGGCCGAGGCTGTGGCGTAGCAGGTAAGGCCACCACTTGCAGTGCCGGCATCCCATATGGGCGCTGATTCAAGTCCCAGCTGCTCCACTTCCCATCTAGCTCTCTATGGCCTGGGAAAGCAGTAGAAAATGGCCCCAGTTATCTTCGGCCCCTGCACCCACATGGGAGACCCAGAAGAAGCTCCTGGCTCCTGGCTTCAGATCGGCACAGCTCCAGCCGTTGTGGCCAATTGGGGAGTGAACCAGAAGATGGAAGACCTCTCTCTCTCTGCCTCTCCTTCTCCTTCTCTCTGTGTAACTCTGACTTTCAAGTAAATAAATAAATCTTGGAAAAAAAATTACTGAGGCTCAGTGCATAATCCAAGTGTACTTAAGGGGCCAGTGCTGTGCCATATCAGGAAAAGCCGCCACCTGCAGCACTGGCATCCCATAGGGGCACCGGTTTGAGTCCCGGCAGCTCCACTTTCCTATCTAGCTCTCTGCTGTGGCCTGGGAAAGCAGTAGAAGATGGCCCAAGTCCTTGGACCCCTGCACCCATGTGGGAGACCTGGAAGAGGCTCTTGGCTTTGGATCGCTGCACCTCCAGCGGTTGTAGCCATCTGGGGAGTAAACTAGCAGATGGAAGCCTTCTCTCTCTCTCTGCCTCTCTGTAACTCTGTCTTTTAAGTAAACTAAATAAATCTTTTTATAAAAGACGCATGTAAAAGGAACATGTGTTCTGTTATGGTTGGGGGTAGTGTCACATATATCAGGGAAAGTTTGTTGTTCAGATCTCATCCTTGTTGTTTACCTGTTCTTACAACTGTTGAGAAGTATGCTAAAGTCTTTTTTTATTATTATGATTGTAGATTTCTAGATTTATTCATTTGGATTTCTAAGTTTTTGCTTTCCATATTTTGGATCTATGTTATTACTGGATGCAGATTTAAAAATTGGTATATATCCCTGGTGGAATAAGCCCCTTATCATTAAAAAAATTTCCTCTGTTACTCATAGTAATATCTCTTGCCTTCAAGTTTGATTTGAATGCTTTCTTTTGATTGATGGTATATCTTTTTTCACTTTATTTTTTGATCTGTGTTCTTGAGATGTATCTCTTTTAGGCCATACACCTTTGCCTTTTTTTCTTTTTAAGATTTATTTATTTACTTGAAAGGCAGAGTTACAGAAAGAGAAGAAGAGAGACTCTTCCATCCACCAGTTCACTCCCCCAAATGGCTGCAGTGGCTGGGACTGGGTTGATTTGAAGCCAGAAGCCTGGAGCTTCTTCTGGGTTTCCCACCTGGGTACAGGGGCCCAAGCACGTGGGCCATCTTCCATTGTTTTCCCAGGTGCCTTTGCAGGGAGTTGAATCAGAGGTGGAGCAGCTTGCACCGGCGCCCTTATGGCATCCACTGCACCACAGCGCCGGCTCCACTCCTGTCTTTTTTATACACTCTGAAAATCTCGGTATTTTAGTGGGTTGGGTTATTTATTTAAAATACTGTAAATAATAATAATCTAATGAGAGATTTGATAAGAAAATTTGTTTTAACCTGAAGATTTCGTTAACTTAAAGCCTGTGCTGAAGGAAGTCTAACCTTACAGAACACTAGGGGCAGTTTAAAATATCTTCGAACAGTCACAGTTAAGGAAACCAAAGACGTAAATATAGTAAAATACTAAGTAACATTTTTTGTGTTTTATGTTCTAGGTGTGTGGAAGTGGTGAAAGCGTCTCAATATGTAGAGCTAGCCAATGACCTGGAAATAAACAAAGCAATTACATATTTGAGACAAAAGGACTTTACCCAAGTAAGTTTCAAAAATATCTCCAGATGGTATTTCGTATGTTGATTGGTCAGAACAATACAAACAGGGAAACTCCTTTTTAGAGTAATGTTGAGTAATATTTTACTTCTATGTTAACATAATTTTCATTCACATAGTTTTAAGCCTTTATTAATTTTGACCTATTTGCTAGCTTCTCAAAATGTAAATATCTTCCTTGGGGTGGGTGTTTGGCAAAGTAGTTAAGTACTCCTGGGTTGTCCACTTTCCCTATAGGAGTGTCTAGGTGCAAGTCCTGGCTCCTCTCCTGATCCCAGCTTCTTACTGATACAGACCCTGGAAGCAGTGGTGGTGGCTCAAGTAGCTGGGCCCCTGCCATCCATGTGGGAGACCCAGATTGAGTTCCCAGCTCCTGGCTTCTAGCCAAGCTGCTGTGGGCACTGGATCAGTGAACCAGCAGATAGAAGATCTCTCTCAGTCTCTGTGCCTTTCAAATAAGTTAATTTCAAAAAATTGTTTAAAAGATTTATTTATTTGAAAGATAGAGTGATAAAAAGAGAGAGAGAGATCTTCTATCTACTGGTTCATTCCCCTACTGGCTCTAATAGCTGGGGCTACACCAGGCCAAAGCCAGGAGCCAAGAACTCCATCAGGATCTCCCACATAAGTAGCAGGGGCCCAGGTACTTGGGTGCGTGTTCTGCTATTGTTCTCTCAGGTGCATTTGCAGGGAGCCGGACTGCAAGCAGAGCAACAGAGACTTGTACTACTGCTCTATAAGGGACACTGGCATTGGAAGTGGCAATTTAACCCACTGGGCCACAATGCCAGCCCCTCAGAAATGTTTTGAATGTAAGTATTTTCTTCGTAAATAATGGTTGCTGAATTACCAGACCACATTCTAGTCCAGAGAGTAACTTCCACCTGAAGATTTTCACACTGAAGTTTTCAGAATCAGAGATTGTGTGCAGGAAGCAAAACAAGTCGGGAGCCCAGAGAGCTTCCAAATATGCTTTCGTCTTGCTGTGCTTGCCAGAGCCGTCTTCCTGCTGTGTGCTTTGCTTTACTAACAGATGCTGCACTTGGAATGGAAGGGTCCCGTTGCTGGGCAGGGTGTTAGAACCTTGCACCTCAGGTGGAGGCAGAACAGTTAAGGCAGAGCAGAGACAAGACCAGAAGGCCTAGGCAGTTTTAAGAAAGAGGGGATAACAAGAGAATAAAGAGTGAAATTGGGTATCCTGGTTCATAAAACCAATGGTTAGTGTCACAGGTGTCTGCAACTAGAAGACTCGGCCCCTTTGGATTAGTCACTGAGAGCAAGGCCAGAGAATGCCCCACATTTCCCAACATTCTATCCCACGCTCTTGCTTCCCATTTTTCTTCTTCTCTAAGGACCTTCCTGTAGTCTGAAAATCAACAAAACTACCAGTCACTTTCCAGGAACATGAGGAGATTGTGAAAGTAAATAAAGTACCCTCAGTGTTCCTGCAGTAAACATAGGATTAATGTAATGCATCACCATGGCTGGTGATGTAACATATATTAACTTACTGTGCTTAATGTCTTACCATTTACAAAGCACTAAAATATTTCAAAGTATCTTTGTGTCTGTTCTGTCATTTGATCATTAAAGATGCCACTGATAATTTTTGAACACTATTCTAATGCTTTTTCAGTGGGAGTAAAATGAGACAGATTGGTGTTTGTTATCTTACTGATCTATGAACAAAAAAAATTATGTGTGTGTGAGATGTTCTGTTATAAATGACAAGTGGAGAGAACTGTGTTTTGCCAGTTTTTTCTTGATGTTGTATTTTTAAATGGTTTTTGTAGGAAGGATTAACAATGCATTGCCATTTTCATGTTTTAAAACTGTGTCCATTGAAGAATAAGCAGTCTACTCTCTTTATATCACAACACATTTGACACAAATCTTATCATCTGCTTTCCTAGCTATTCTCTTTTGTTCTATTTGTATTTTCAGGTTTTTCATGTTAATTTGCAATATTTTAAGTGCCATTTTTGCTTTCTTTTCTTCATTGCTGCTTTCATTTGTTTTTTTTTTTTTCTTTGCATATTGTAAGTATGATGAGGTGGGTATAAATACATTCTTAGTTTAAAAGGAACACCATTAGGTTAAAAAGCATTGAGTTGACATATCTCCTAATGATTATTTGATGAGGGCTACCTTATTCACAGTTCAAACTAAAAGAGAAAAATGTACACCTTCTATAAGAGGTGGGGAATATCCATCCCATGGGCCATTTAAGGCCTGCAAAATCATTTGGTCTGGCCCTGGCTAGACAGCCACAAGTGGTATTCAAAATTCAGTACATCTTAGCGGGCTCATTTTTAAGATGATTATATTGTATGGTCCATGAATGATTTTATAAATGTGCAAGTGGTCCTTGGCAGAAAAAAGCTTACCCACTTCAGTAAGGATATAATTCTAGAGTTAGCTCTAAATAATTTTTTAAAAAGATACGATGTCAAAATTAGAGTTTAGTTGTTTGTGGTAGTAGTGGTATTTATAGCCATTTTTCTAATAGAGAAAAAAACTCAACCAAAAAGCCAAAGGTGAATGAAAGGAAGTTGCTCATCCAGGAACCAGGGTGAGTGAGGGACAGCGTTGCTGGGGTGCTCTGGCCAGGGGCCTAGTGGGCCTCAGCTGCAAAGAGTAAAGTAAAATGAACATACAGCTATTTTCCTAATTTGGGAGGAGGTAAAAATAAAAAACAGAAATTATGTTTCTTTGCATTATTTGTCTTGCCATTTATACCTAAATTTAATCCAAACATTCAGTACAATTTTATCAGTTTCATTTATAAATAATTTGTAGTATATTATCTTTTCATCTTTAAGAACAGAAATATTGGATATGCATTCATGGACATGTAAAGAACAGCCCATTTTTGAGCCAAAAAATACCTGAGAATGTTCCTTTTGTGAGAATAATTGTATAGCCCTTTTATAATAGTTCTTAGTTTAGAAACTTAAAATATGAAATATGCTTTTACTTGTCAAATGTCGAATGTATGTTTTAAGTTCTAAATTCCTTTGTTCTTTTAAGCAATAGTTTTGGATTTCATTGCTTTTTATGTTTTATTTGGATTTATGGTAACCATTTGGGGAGAAAATAGATTAAATGTTAAATGTAGCCTTAAAGCATTATCATCAGTCAACTACAAAGTAGTAAATGTTAAATTTTTAAATTTAACACGTTTTCTTGACTATAATATGAATGAGTGCTTCTGAAAGGAATTATATAAATTACTATAATGCTCCTTTAAAAATGATTGCTGCTTGTTAGCTTTCTTTTTGTGTTTTGTTACAAGGCTGTCATAAATATTAGAGAACAGGTTGCTTTCTCTCTACTTTGTGCACAGAATTTAATGGATATATGCACTACTAGACCTATTCAAGTGCCTTGTATTTTTAAGTAAGACATATTTATTGTGACAGAATCTAAAAGTGAAGGTTAAAACATCTCAATTCTTATTCAAAGTGAATTGCAGCTTATATAACTTAGAGATTCAAAACAGCAGTGGCTTTCACATTAATATCTGTGGAGGTTATGTAAAGAATCAGTCAGATAAGTTCCTACAGGATGAGCAATATTGGCAACAGTGATTTTTGAGGTAAGTTTTAGGAACCTGGCAGTTTTATAAGATCCTGCCCCAAAAAGTGAGTGAGAAATAGAATCTCAAAAGTGATGATGTATATGATTGGGTTTTTCTTTCCAGTGTTTACTTTGTGGAATTATAAAATTCTAGCCAAGAGATTTCCAGTTTCCTTTAAGGTCATGAAAACCCTTTAAGAGAATAACAATGTGTTCACATTTTAACCAAAATATATAGAATCTAGTATTTTTAAAGTAGCTTACTGATACTCCGTTTCAGATACCTCATTTGAAATCAAGCACTGCAGTCACAGGTCGGAATTTGTACAGATTGACAGCAGCTGTAGCCAATGACCATCTGAAAAACTAAAGCAGTGTTTTGGCTTGGACATAGCAGTTTTCCAGGACTTGGAGGCACTCAGAAGTTAAGGGTTTTCTATTTGTAAAGTTACTTTTAAAGAAGGAAGAAAAGAAAACTCGTTGCCTTTTTCTACCTTTATTCTTTTCCTTTGGCTATGCGGCAGTGGCTTCTGGGTTGAGTACTCACTTGCTTTTCATGTGAGGTGTCTGACCGTTCCACTCTCCTATTTGGTTACAATTATCTCAGATGTGTCAGATGGTTAAAAATATAATTTCATTTCTTATGACTTGAAAATGTAAATATTTTTGGATCTACTTCAGATCATTAAATAGTACCAGAATTATTTTCTATTATTGGTTTTTGAAAGTTCTCAGCCATTTGTCTCTTCCCCTCTGGAACTCCAATTACATTTATATTAGACCTTTTCACTGCATTCCCATATGTCTCTTAGGTTATTTTCTCAGAACATTTCAGCCTTATCTTTTGCTATGCTTTATTTAGTCTGAACATTTTCTGGGATCTTAGCCTTCAAATTCTAGTTGCTTTCAAAAAATATTTTTAGTGTTTTTATGTAAGTTTTCTAATTGCTCTGTATGAGAGAATAGTCTTCTGTAGATTAGTCTGTTATAGTCAGAAGCAGAAATCCTAGAGTTACCTTGTAAATAGAAAATCTGATTATGTCTCTTAGGTGAAACTTCTCAAGCCCTCATATTCTACACCCCCTCCCCATGCAGGATAAACAGTAAACTGCTTCACACGACTCACTAGCTCAGTGTTTACCGCTGACCTTTCTTCCAGTCTCCAGTCCTCTCTTCAGCTGTATCTAATCTGCTGGCAAATCCATCTATGTGTTCTTAATTTCAGTCATTGTATTTTTCATTCCAGAATTTCCATTTTGTTCTTTTTTATAAATTCTAATTTACAAATGAGATTCTTATCTTGTAATCTGATTTCTTGAACAAATCAGTCCATCTCTTTTAACACCTTCCCTGCTCTTACTCTCTAACTCACACTGACCTTTTCCCCAATGATAGGCTTAAGTGCTGTCATGTTAAAGTGGTTGTAACTTTCAGATATTCCATTTCTAGGCTGTAGATACCTTAAAAATGTTTGAAAAGAAGGACAGTAGAGTGAAAAGTGCAGCTGCAACCAACCTCTCCTTCCTATATTATCTGGTAAGTTTTGTTTTTTACAGCTCATAGTTGATTATGTAGTATGTTTATATTGCTAAATTTCTGCCTGACGATCGAGCCCAAGGGGAGGCCTTGGAGAAGACTGGTGGAGAATGTAAATGTAAACGTAAATGTAAAAGTAGCAAGGTATACAGAGGATCTGACCAGACATGTGCTGTGCCAGCGCTTGAGTCTGCAGACATTAGTTAGACGGCAGGGAGCAAACCTGAAGTGGAAAGCATCACATCATGGTATCCTGGAGCACAGGGACATGAGCTAGAAGTGTAGCTCAGCTCCGTCATGTTAGTAATAAAGTAGTATCTTAGTTTACATGATTTATGTAAGATAACAGAGTACCATCTATAACAAGCATTCATTGAATGCCTACTGGTTGCCAGTCATTGGAAATACCAAAGTTTAGGAGCTTTCTTAATTTGGAACAAAAGGAGGCAAGTGGGTAGACTAGGAAGGAGGTTCAAAGTAGAGAACAATAAATTAACGTTGATAATAAGTACTTCAGAAATACAGAGGAGACAACATTTTAATTTATGGCTTTCAGGAAAGATTTCGTAGAGAAGTTGGATCTTGAAGGTAAGAATATAGATAAGAAAGAAGGGGCCACTTGGGAAGAAACTAATGGGCACTGGGAAGAGAAGCGTACTGTAGAGTTGATGTGTTTTGCTCAAACTACAGTTCCAGTCCTTCTTAGAGCTTCTGAATTGTGCCATTGAGAATCACAGCTGGGCTGAACTGCTGCTAGTAGTATGTGGGAATACTTTAGGAAGTTCATGGAAAAATAAAATTAAAGGATAAATTTATTTTGACACAAAACAATTTTGAAATCCTTACATAGTTTTTTCAAAATACTCATTTTCTGTAAACTTTTTAAATACCTGTATTATTTATCATGTGTATTAAGATGAAGATCAAAACCATTGGTTGAAGAATGACTCCAGCATTTTAAACCCACTGGTGGGAGAATGGTGCCAGTTGCATGTCCAGAGGAGGGTGCTCATTAGATGTCAAAATGCTGAGTTTAATTGCATTTCATGGGACATTATGTCAGGGTAGTAATAAGATACAGTGGGGGACTGATGTCAGGAGGGAATCAGGGTAGCAGATGAAATTTGATGGTCATCTCTGTGGAAGTTAAAGCATCAGTAACAAGTACTCTCGTCCAGGTGACAGCATAGCACAGCACTGAGAACTTACTTTGGGAGATGTATTTGCCCAAGGGGTAGGAGTAAGGATCTGAGCAAGGAGACAGAGAAAGAAGCAAGATAGTATGATGGCTTTAAAGTGAAGAGAGGACAAAGAGAAAGTGTGTAGCACTGAAGCTGGAGGAGTAGAACAAGAGAATGAAGGGCAAGACTGCAGGCTCTGAGGTGGAGATTCATGGCTCTAAGGCAGGGCTCTTCACATCAGTACCAGGGGACAGGAAGGGGGTGAGTGAAATAGTGAGGGAAAGCCCACAGGATTGAGCAGTTGAGAAGTTCGGCTGTGATGTAGTCACCACAAAGCCTTAACCAACATTACTCTAAGTCAAGGTGACCCCTTAGCATGTCCCCAGTTAGGGTGAGGGGCCTGGACCATTGTACCCCTGCATCAACCTGTCATTGAACGTAACCTGCTCCCCAAAAGGAGCATCCCAGGAAGGGAATGAAGTGCCTCCATCTCTTCAGCCCAGGGGAGGCTCCAGAAAAGGCTGCCACCTGTGGCTCGTGGCCAGCAACATTCCAGTAGTGCTAAAGGACAGGTCTCGGGCAAAAGCACAGTGTCTGCTATCGCCAGCACATTAGAAAATCATTAGTGAATTCTGTGAAATTAGTGACCATATTTTCACCAAATTTAGTAAGTGTACTTGAGGAGACCAACAAAAATTATAAAGAAGGAACAGAGAATTGTTTGCTTAACTGAGCAGAGCCGTTGGAGCATCTAACCATTAATGTTCTAAGGGAAGTGGTTATAATTAAGGGAAAATGTAATTAAGGAAATGATGGTGATAAAGAATATGTTGGGGCCGGTGTTGTGGCTCAGTGAGCTAATCTGCTGCCTGCAACACCGGCATCCAATATTAGAGCACCAGTTCAAGTTCTAGGTACTCTGCTTCTGTTCCAACTCCCTGCTAAAGTACCTGGAAAGGCAGCAAAGGATAACCCAAGTGCCCCTGCCACCCACATGGGAGACCTGAATGGAGTTCTAGGATCCTGGCTTCAGCCTGACCCAACCCCAGCCATTGTGGCCATTTGAGGAGTGTGCTACTGGATGGACGATCTCTCTCTCTCTCTCCCCTCCCTCTGTTACTCTGCCTTTCAAAAGATAAATAAATCTTAAAACAAAAACAAAAAAGACATGGAATAGAACCACACTAGGACATGGATACTGGGAGGTTTGATTGCTTGGGAACATTACTGCAGCAGTCTATTACTGCCTGCATTGAAGCCCCAATTATTCATGTCCTTCCCATAAGCTATACGTACCCCTCCCAAAATTCTTAGCGCCTCATCCAGTGATAGCATCAGACTCAAAGGATATGATCTGTATCAGGTCTGGACATGGGACTTTTTCAAGTGTAGTTCCTCTTTCCTGTTTATCCAAAGATCAGTGAGACAAAAACAGCATAACTGTAGCAGACATGATCATTGGTCCTTAGAAGTTCTGAAGTCTGGCTCAGCACATCACATGCAGTCAGCGCCCCTGCATTTGGGAAAAAGGAATATTCATTCATTAGAACCCGGCCCTGCTCCCTGTCCGTGGTCCCCTAGTCCTTTGTCCTCTGTGATTCATGGCTCTGCCCTCTAAGAGCATCTTCCTATTACTTAAGAAATAGCCGGCCGGCGCCGTGGCTCAATAGGCTAATCCTCCACCTTGCGGCGCCGGCACACCGGGTTCTAGTCCCGGTTGGGGCGCCGGATTCTGTCCCGGTTGCCCCTCTTCCAGGCCAGCTCTCTGCTATGGCCAGGGAGTGCAGTGGAGGATGGCCCAGGTGCTTGGGCCCTGCACCCCATGGGAGACCAGGAAAAGCACCTGGCTCCTGGCTCCTGCCAGGATCAGCGCGGTGCGCCGGCTGCAGCGGCGGCCATTGGAGGGTGAACCAACGGCAAAAGGAAGACCTTTTTCTCTCTGTCTCTCTCTCTCTCACTGTCCACTCTGCCTGTCAAAAAAAAAAAAAAAAAAAAAGAGCCTATGTTTGCAGCTGGATAACTTTCTCCATTTGATTTCTGCTGAGAAAAATTGGGGGCCCTGAGGCCTGTTTTCATTTTGAACTGTATATGTCCCCTTAATCCAAGCTAGCAGCACTTCTATCAGTACAACTTCCTTAAAAACTTGGAGGACTTCCTTCATGGCCCAAAAGTCATGTCCATAATTCTTTTTAATACAGATCCTTTTCCATTTAGGTGTACCAGGATGCTAAGGAATAGAGCCCTGAAGATTCTTAGAAGGCCTTTTTTCTACCCGAGAAATAGGTCTGCTAGGTACCATCTTAGAGCCTTCTGAGATTCTTTCAAAGAGTGTCACAGCCATATCCTTGAATCTATCCCTGTCCTGCAACTCACAAGAAGTAACTGGCAGACATAACATTTTTATTTTCCAGCCCAGCAAGACCTGGTTCTTGTATATTTCTTCCAGATTCTACTCGCAAACTGAGTAATTCTCTCCTTAGCTCATTTCTCTCTTCCTGTGTCTTTTCTTTAAATTAATTGGCACTTTCAGCATCTTGCCTGGAAATCTCCTTAGCCATATGCACTCATCATTAAGTACTTTCTGTTATTCAAGACACTGTAGGTACAAGTTTTGTTTTTTAATTTTTTATTTCCATTTTATTTGAAAGGCAAAGATAGGGACAGAGGGAAGTTTTCCATCCAGTAGTTTACTTGTCAGATGCCCACATGGCTAGGGATGAGCCAAACTGAAGCCAGGAGCCTGAAACTCCATCTGGGTGTCCCACATGAATACAAGTACTGGATCCATCACCTGCTACTTCCCAGGGTACACATCAGCAGGAGGTGGGAATCAGAAACAGAGCCAGGACGCAAACCCAGGCATTCCCAATATGAGATGCAGGCTTCCCAAGCAGCATCTGAACCATCACACCAAATGCTTGCCCCTATAGGGCCTATTTTGATATCCACAAAGAGTTCTTTGGCTCAGTTATAGATAGAAGCTGACAAGAGGCCAATAAAAACCCAGGCAAGATTTATTGAGGGTTACGCTCACACAAGGGAGATAGCTCAGTGGGAATAGGTTCTACCAGTTGACTCTCCAGTTGCAACTGAGCAGGGGTTTTTATGAGATTGGGGAGGTATAACCACTCCCTCTCAGTCTCTGACTCATCCTGCATGGTACATGGGAACTCAGTTTGCATCTGGCTCATTTTTCTAGGCAAACTCACAATGGCAGTGTTGCTCACTACAGCCTCCCCAGGAAGGTTCTTCATCCCTGGTGCTGGGATTCTCTGGCACTGGACATGTGTGGCTGGGAAAGTCCCTAATGGGTCTCTCAGGGTCAGGGTGTAGATGCCTCTTGCTCGTGATTGGTTGGAGCTGGAGGTGGATGCGTGCTGAGTCAGGAGGAGCTTGATTTCGTGAGTCCTGTTTTGATTTTCTCTCAGATTGACAGTTGTTTCATGACCACCAGCATGACCGGCCCTCTGTCCAGCCTCCACTGCAATTCCTTCTCGCCTTCTCGGGTTCCAGTCACAGCTCACCATCTCTCCAGACCCCACCTGCAGCCCCTCATAGTCTGTCTGAATTTTGCCTGCTGCCTAGTCCAAAAGACAGTGTTGCATGGCTTAGTTTTTATGATAGCGACACCCAACTTGCAGGTACCAATTTTTCTGAGTCAGAGTTCAATTAGAATCCACACAGGAACTTGCACATCAGTGTTACTAGCAGCATTATTCATAAGGAAAAGGTGGGTGGAAGCAATCTAAGTGTCCCCCAGTGATGAACAGATAAACAAAATGTGGTGTAGCCGCAAAAGAGAACATACTTTCACATAAAAGAAGAGAGAACAAACCACCGGTGCAAGCTCGAACATGAATGAGCCTGAGAAACATTGTGCTGAGTGAAAGAAGCCGGGCACCAAAGGCCACACGCTAATGGTTCCATTTATATCAAATACCCAGAGTAAGCATGGAGACAGAGAGGTTGGTGGAAGGGAGGATGGAAGTGACTGCTGATGGGTACAGGGTTTCTTTCTTTTTTTTTTTTTTTTTAAGATTTTATTTATTTGAGAGAGAGAGTACAGACAGAGAGAGGGAGGAACAGAGAGAAAGATCTTCCATCTGCTGGTTCACTCCCCAAATGGCCACAACTGCTGGAGATGAGCTGATCCAAAGCCAGGAGCCAGGAGCTTCTTCCAGACTCCCACGCGGGTGCAGGGGCCCAAGCACTCGGGCCATCTTCTAGTGCTTTCCCAGGCCACAACAGAGAGCTGGATCAGAAGAAGAGCACCTGTGGGGAGCAATCCGGACTAGACTAAGTTACTCGAATTAAGACTTATTCTATGCATCTGCTCTCCCACAATATGGCGCTGGGAGAGAAGTAAACAGCTTCCGCACAGCTGCCTCCAGTTCAACTAATAAATTGTAGGACTTGCTCCTGATTGGAGAGCAGCGTACTCGGCGTGTGGGCAGCCGAGTTAGGATTGGCGGAGGAGGACTATAAAGGAGGAGAGAGACGGCATGCACCAGGAACATCTATGGGGAACATCTAAGGGAACCCGTGCAGCCCCCGAAAGAGCCGGCCGGCGGTGTGCCGTTCCCCTGCGGAAGTGGGGAATGCGGCCAGGGGGAACTGCCCTTCCACGGAGGTGGAAGGGATAGTAGCCAACCCGGGAAGAACCAGCAGCAAACCCGGGGAGGGCCGAGCAGACGAAAGAACAGCGCAGGGTCCTGTGTCGTTCCTCCACGAAGACGGGGAGCGACATAATGGTGCCGTGACTCGGATATGAAGCCTAGGCAGGGTCTTGTGTCGTTCCTCCACGAAGAGGGGGAGCGACAAGCACCCATATGGGATGCTGGCAGCACAGGTGGAGGCTTTAGCTACCACCCTTCAGAGCCAGCTCCCCACAGGGTTTCTTTTGAGAGTGACAGGAATGGTCTGGAAGTGGACATTGACTATGGTTGCACAATTTTGTTAATGCATTAAATGCCACTGACTTGTACACTTTAAAAGAATCAATTTTATGATATATGAGTTATATCACAATTTTTAAAAAAGATTTATTTTTTATTTGAAAGGCAGAGCTACATAGAAAGATCTTCCATCCACTGGTTTACTTCCAAATGGCTACAAAAGCCGGAGCTGGGTCAGGCAAAAAGCAAGAATCAAGAGCTTCATCTGGATCTCCCACATGGGTGCAGGGGCCCAGGTACTTGGGCCATCTTCTGCTGCTTTCCCAGACACATTAGCAGTGACCTGGATTGGAAGTGGGATGTGGGCATTGCAGCAGTGGCTTACCTGCTATGCTACAACACTGGCCCCTTGTATCTCAATTTTTAAAAAGTTCAGTCAGGGACAGTCACTGTGAGAGTTAGGGGAGAAGGAATGTAGGGATTCTCTAGCATAGTGATTGTGGAGGAGCCCTGGAAGTGAAGGTGTAGAGGGAACAGCCTGCACACGTCCCACGGTCATGGTAGGCCCACTGTCCTTCCCAGGAGGGCTAGAGAAAGCAGCTGCTTCTGTGCTCTGCCCCCTGGGGTCCATACCCCCACCATAGAGCAGGGACAGCGTAGATGGGAAGAAGAGCTGGGTATAGAGTAGAGGTGAGTGAGAGGAGCTGCCACCCATGGGGATTTCTGTATGTGTCCTGCACCTGATGGTGAGAAAAAGGGCTTTGTGGAGTTAATCCCCTGCCTCACAGCTGCAGAATGGATGCCATACAAATTCGTCTTGTGGCCAAGTCTAGGCAAGAGCTGTGCAGGGAAGGAGCTCTAGGCAATATGGTTCGTGGCTTGAGCAGCCTGCCCTGCACAAATGTCCATGACACTAAAGATCCAGAACGTTCCTGTAGCTCACTCACACATGAGGAGGTGCTGATCAGCATTTGGCAGTAGAGAGGGAAAGGAGACCATGGATTGCTCAAAGTGCAGAACCCTCATAAGGTGACACATCCTGCGAGCTGGGGCAGCGAGAGTAGTGATGCCTTCCCAGCTATTTCAGTCCTTCAGGTGGGAAGGGGAGTGTGGCAGCAAATGAGGACATGGACTTTGGGCGTTGAACATAGAACCACCTACATATTCAAACACTGAGACTGTGAAGTCAGTCATGAGAAAGTTTTGGAGCTTGATGATTAAAACATCTTTTTAATGTTGTTGGAACAGCCTATCAAGACCAAGATATGTAGAATGTGTCTCTGTTACCATATCTGTAACATTGGAAAGTCTGCTTATCTGTAATCTGTCAGAAAACATACTTGATGAGACTCAAAACTATGTGTTTTTCTCCCCCTGTATTTAGGAAAACGAATTTGCACAAGCCAGCAGCTATGCAGATTTAGCTGTGAACTCTGATAGATACAATCCATCAGCTCTTACTAATAAAGGGAATACTGTTTTTGCAAATGGTGATTATGAGAAGGCAGCTGAATTCTATAAAGAGGCTCTAAGAAATGATTCTTCTTGTACTGAAGCCCTTTATAATATTGGTAAGTAAACCAGGAGAAGCTGCTTCTTGCTTGCCAACTCATTAAGTGGAGGAGTTAACTTCCTTCTAACAAAAACTTGAAAAGACTACTGCCTCTCAGATTATTATTCTAAATGGAATTAATGATTCACAATCTATGCACATATGAAATTTTGGTGGATTCTGTCATAATGCCCTCCAGAAAGACTTTTCCAACTTTTATTTATTGCACAATACATAAGAGTAACAGCTTTTGCAAATTCTTGCTGATATTAGACATTATTATTTAACTTTTGCCAAACTGGTAAGTGGAGAAAAATCTCATTTTATTCCTTTTAATTATGAACAATTTCCTACATATGTAAAAAAAATTACCTCGAGAGAAGGGATGGGCATTTGGCCTAGCAGTTAAGACACCCACGTCTCACATCTGAGTGCCTGAGTTGGATCTTCAGCTCCAGCTCCTGATTTACTCCCTGTATGTCCACAATAGCCTGGGGCTGAAGCTGGGAGTAGGAACCCAATCCAGGACTCCCACTTCGGTGGCAGGAACCCACCCTGAGCCGTCACTGCTGCTCCAGGGTCCACATCAGCAGGAAGCTGGAATTGCACTGAGGTACTCTGCTGTGGGATGTGGGTGTCCCATCTTAGCTGCCAGGCTAAACACTTGCCTGCAAGTTTTGTTTTTAATAAAATATTCTAAGCCACGAAGGCTCACCACCATGTCATTATACATTCTCTCCCTGCCTTTTAGAGGTCACCTGAAATGGGCATCCTTGCTTCCTGGCATGAATGTGTAGGGTTGGGAACATGTATTTATGTAAAACCAGGTGTTGTTACTCCTGCACAGATGCTCTGCACATGTTTTACTCTTTTTTTCATGTTATGGTTGTTTCTTGAGATGTCTAATGATCTTGGGTCATGTCCTGGTGCTTAGCAGTTTGCAGCTAAGGGCAGAGTGGAATCTCTGGGTACGTGAGTGAGGCTAATGGACTGGCCGTCTGCTGTAGGGCCATGTGTCTGATCCGGCCTGTTTGGTTGGGGACCTGCCCGTCGGCCAACTGGACCTTTCCTCCTGGAGGTGACTCTTCAGTCTCCCCTGAAGGAGGAAGGAAAACGTGCTGCCATCCTGGAGGATGGGAGAGGCAGGGAGCCATCTGCGGTTTTAGCAGGGGTCAGGGAGGACCTTCCTGAGAAATGATTTTTCAGGGCATGTTGGGAAGGAAGGGTGTGGCCACCTGGTATGTGGGAAGAGAGCATTACTGGCACAGGAAGGCGGGTCAAAGGCCTGCCCAGTGAGGCACACTTGCCTAGATACATTCCAGTTTATTCACTTTTTAAGTTCTAAATATTGTCCCTACTGCATTGCTCAATTTTTAACTGTGTTTATAGTTTCTCTGATGAAACAGAATTTTTCTATTAATATAGTGAAATTTGGCTTTTAAAAATTTTGTGTTTTTTTTGTGGTTTTGTTTTTATTGATTTATTCCTTATGCCAACATTATAAAACATTATATATAAAACATTATAAAATCATTTTTCTATATTTTCATATCCTTTTTTAAAAATATTTATTTATTTATTTATTTGAGAGGCAGAATTATAGACAGAGAGGGAGAGACAGAGAGAAAAGTCTTCCATCTACTGGTTCACTCCCCAAATGGCTGCAACTGCTGGAGCTAAGCCGATCCAAGGTTAGGAGCCAGAAGCTTCTTTAGGTCTCCCACACGGGTTTGGGGGACCAAGCACTTGGGCCATCTTCTACTGTTTTCCAAGACAATCAGCAAGAGAGCTGGATCAGATGTGGAGCAGCTGGGACTTGATCCGGTGCCCTAAGGGGATGCCGGTGCCATAGGCAGAGACTTAGCCTATTACACCACAACACCAGCCCATATTTTCATATTCTTTTTTTATAGAGATTTATTTTTTATTTATTTGAAAGACAGAGTTACATAGAGAGGTAGAGACAGAGAGAGATCTTCCATCTTCTGGTTCACTCCCCAGATGGCTGCACTGGCCAGAGCTGTGCTGATCCAAAGCCAGGAGCCAGGAGCTTCTTCCGGGTCTCCCACATGGGTGCAGGGGCCCAAGGACTTGGGCCATCTTATACTGCCTTACCAGGCCATAGCAGAGAGCTGGATCGGAAGACGAGCAGCCAGGACTCGAACCAGTGCCCATATGGGATGCCGGTGCTTCAGGCCAGGACTTTAACCCGCTGCGCCACAGCACCAGCCCCTTTTCATATTCTTACAACTTTATTTTTTCTATTTAGTTTTTCAGTAAATTCATTGAATTTGTATTTTTATGAAATAAGAATCTACATTTTATCAAGATTCATAGAAATTAGAATTCAAAACTAAATTTATTTTGGCACTAAAAACTTTAAAATACATGCATATGAAAGGGTCTTTTAAGAGGCCATGAAAATGCATATCATGGGCCTGGTGCTGCAGCTCAATAGGCTAATCCTCTGCCTGCTGCATCAGCACACCAGGTTCTAGTCCCGGTCAGGGCGCCGGATTCTGTCCTGGTTGCTCCTCTTCCAGGCCAGCTCTCTGCTGTGGCCCGGGAGTGCAGTGGAGGATGGCCCAAGTGCTTGGGCCCTGCACCCGCATGGGAGACCAGGAGAAGCACCTGGCTCCTGGCTCCTGCCAGGATCAGCGCGGTGCTCCAGCTGCAGCGTGCCAGCCGCAGTGGCCACTTGGTGGGTGAACCAACGGCAAAAGGAAGACCTTTCTCTCTGTCTCTCTTTCTCACTGTCCACTCTGCCTGTCAAAAAAAAAAATGCACATTATGAAAAAGTTATACATAGATTTCAAAATTTTTTGCACTCCACTCTCTCACTAACTCTGCCTGTCAATAAAATAAAATAAAATAAATAAAAAATAATAATAAATTTTTAAAAAAGGCCGGCACCGTGGCTCACTTGGCTAATCCTTCACCTGCGGCGCCGGCACCCCAGATTCTAGTCCCGGTTGGGGCGCCGGATTCTGTCCCGGTTGCCCCTCTTCCAGTCCAGCTCTCTGCTGTGGCCAGGGAGTGCAGTGGAGGATGGCCCAAGCGCTTGGGTCCCTGTACCACATGGGAGACCAAAAGGAAGCGGCTGGCTCCTAGCTTCGGATTGGTGCAGCGCCGGCCGTGGAGGCCATTAGGGGAGTGAACCAATGGAAGGAAGACCTTTCTCTCTCTCTCTCTCACTGGCTATAACTCTCTCTCTCACTTTCTCACTGTCTAACTCTGTCAAAAAATAAAATAAAATAATAAATAAAAATTTTTGCACTCCAATAAACTTATCTTTTAATTTCACTTTTTACAAACCTTTTGAAGTACCTTCCTAGGTCCATTTGTGCTGGTATCATTTATTTGTAACATCTTCTCGCCTTTATTTTACTTTATTTTTCTTTCAACTGAAAGGCAGAGAGAGAGCGAGCGAGCTATCAAGATCTTCCCTCTACTGATTCACTCTGCAAATGCCTAAATCAGCTAGGGCTGGGACAAGCTGAAGCCAGGAGCCATGTAGGTCTCCCGTGGGTGGCAGAGGCCCAAATACTTGAGCCATCACCTGCTGCCTCCAAGGATGTTCACTAACATGAAGCTGAGAAGCCAGGACTCGAACCAGGCATTCAGCTCTCAGATGTGCACATCCCAAGCAGCAGCCTAGCTGCTGTACCAGGTACCTACCCCACTACCCGGTTTTCAGTGCCCATTAAGTAAATTCTATAATTGAGTCACATTCTGAACTGTTTGTTCTGATCTGTTTATCTGACCCTGCCTCCAACTGTACTTTTAAAATCACTAAAACTTGATAGCATGTTTTATCAATGAAGAATTCCTACCTCTCTTGTTGTTCTTTTCAAAAATCCTCGGTTCATCTTCATTGTCAATTCTGGGTGAGTATTTACATGATATTGTCCCTCATTATCTGCAGGGGATTGGTTCCAGGACCCCGTGTGGATACCAAAATCTGCTGATGCCCAAGTCCCTTATAAAAACTGGCACAGCAGTGTCTGCACTGTGGAATAGCAGGTAAAGCCGCTGTCTGCAGTGCTAGCATCCCATATGTGCACCGGTTTAAGTCCTGGCTGCTCCTCTTCCCATCCATCTCTCTGCTCTGGCCTGGGAAAGCAGCAGAAGATGGCCCAAGGCCTTGGGCCCCTTGCGCCCACATGGGAGACCTGGAAGAGACTCCTGGCTCCTGGCTCCTGGCTTCAGATCAGCACAGCTCTGACCGTTGTGGTCATCTGGGGAATGAACCAGTGGATGGAAGACCTTTCTCTCTCTGTCTCTCCCTCTCTCTGTGTGTAATTCTGACTTTCAAATAAATAAATAAATCTTTAAAATGAAACAAAGAAGTAATGAACACTAAAAAAAAGACTGGCACAGTATGAGTATTTACGTGAAATTTACACATATCTTCCCATGTATTATGAATCATCTCTAGAGGGCTTATAATACCCAGTGCACTGTAAATGCTATATAAATAGTTGTTATAGTATATTTAGGGAATAAAGACAAGGAAACAAGAGCACATGTTCAGTATAGACAGTTTTTTTTTTTAATAATATTTACATGTTTGGTTGAATCTGTAGATGTGGAAGCTGTGGTTTTGGAGGTGTGACTGTATTTAAAGATGTATTTTAAATAACATAATTACTGATGATAATGCTTACAGATTTTTTATTCTTTTTTCCTTTTTTTTTTTTTTAAGGTCTTTCCTATAAGAAGCTAAACCGGCTAAGTGAGGCTTTGGATTGTTTTCTGAAACTTCATGCTATCCTGCGAAATAGTGCCCAAGTTCTTTACCAGATTGCAAATGTGTATCTTATTTGAAAAATTTCAGGATAATTATTAATTCACTTGATTGGTGATTGAGTATCAATTATTAGATAAGTTACTAGTGAAATAAGAATACTTCAAAAATTTCTTTGAAAGATGGGATTAAAAGATAACATACAGGGCCGGCACTGTGGCATAGCTGGTAAAGCTGCCGTCTGCAGTGCCAGCATCCCCTCTGGCCGCTGGTTCAAGTCCCGGCTGCTCCTTTTATATAGTTCTTTGTTATAGCCTGGGAAAGCAGAAGATGGCCCAAGTCCTTGGGCTCGTGTACCCTAGTGGGAAACCTGGAAGAAGCTCCTGGCTCTTGGCTTTGGATCCGCCCTGCTCCAGCCATTGCAGTCAATTGGGGAGTGAATTGACAGATGCAAGACCTCTCTCTCTCTAACTCTGCCTTTTAAATAAATAATAATAATTTTAAAAAAGACAACTGATCTCTTAAAAAATATGCATTTTATATGAACCTTTTTTTAAAATATTATCTATTTGAAAGGTAAAATGAGAGAGAGGGAGAGAGAGATCTTCCATCTGCTGGTTCACTCCCCAGATGCCTCTAACTGCCAGGGCTGGGCCCGGCTGAAGCCAGGAAGCTGCAACTCCATCAGGGTCTCCCAGGAATGTAGCAAAAAACCAGGTGCATGGGTGATCACCCACTGCCTTCTGAGATGCAGTAGCAGGAAGCTTGATCAGAAGTGGGGGAAACCAGGTTTGCACCAGTACTCCAATATGGAATGTAGGTGTCCTAAGTGGCGGCTGAACTTGCTGGACCACAACACCCAGCTTTTTTCCATGAACTTTTTAGTGTACCTTGTATTTAATGTGGGTGAGGAGGATAATCTTATAGAATGACATGTGATGAAAACATTGTGTCATCTTATTTTGAAAGGTCATTTGCATTATAAGAGGGATTAAAAAATCAAAACTATTTTTAGAAATAATATTTGAAGTAATTGAGCATGACTTTTTTTTTAAGATTTATTTATTTATTTGACAGGTAGACTTACAGACAGAGAGGGAGAAACAGAAAGGTCTTCCATCTGCTGGTTGACTCCCCAAATGGTCACAACAGCTGGAGATGAGCTGAACCGAAGCCAGGAGCCAGGAGCTTCCTCCCGGTCCCCAATGCTTGCACAGAGACCCAAGTACTTGGGCCATCCTCCACTGCCCTCCCAGGCCACTAGCAGAAAGCTGGATTGGAAGAGGAGCAGTTGGGACTAGAACCAGTGCCCATATGGGATGCGGTCGCTTCAGATGGAGGCTTAGCCCACTATGCCACTGCACTGGCCCAGAAAGGAAATATTTTTAAAATAAGATTTATTTATTTGAAAGTCAGAGTTACAGAAAAGGAGAGGCAGAGGTAGAGAGAAAGAGATCTTCCATCTAGTAGTTCATTCCCCAGATAGCATCAACAGCCAGCCAGGAGCCAGGATCTTCCTCCAGGTCTGCCACCTGGGTACAGGAGCCCAAGCACTTGTGCCATCCTCCGCTGCCCTCCTGGATACATTAGCAGGGAGCTGGATTGGAACCAGAGAGGCCAGGATTCAAACTGGCTCCCATATGGGATGCAGGTGCTGTAGGTGGTGGCTTAACTTATTATGCCACAGTGGCAGCCCCAAAGAAAGGAAACATTGGCCGGCGCCGCGGCTCACTAGGCTAATTCTCCGCCTGCGGCGCCAGCACCCCGGGTTCTAGTCCCGGTTGGGGCGCCGGTTCTGTCCTGTTGAGCATGACATTTTGAATACACATAAGCCACTCGTTGAAGGTAAACTAGATACTTTAGAATACTGTATTAATTCTAAGGCTTGTAAGATATCATTGAAACCTTAACTTACTAATTAAAAGGAAAATATTGTTCCTTACTGATTAATATTATTCATTCCATTTGGATAATTTATCTTTTTTTAGCTGACATGTAAATATAACTCTCTAAAGACTTTAACTTTATAAGTGTGTAGTAATTTAATGAATTCTCTCATTCTTTCCATTCATTCAGCAGTCACCTGTTGAATGTGTGCTGTATGTGCCAGTGTTCTGGGGAATGTAGAACCATAAACATTGCTCTAATGCCAGTTTCTTCTTCAACTCTTACGTTTCTCTAGGAACTCCCCTCCCAGTCAGTTAGAAAAGTAGAAATTAAAATAATGTTTTAATGCCTTTCAGACTATTTGAAAAACACTGTAATTTCTATCCCTATTTTAATAAGCTTTGAAGGGTTAAAATCTCAGGTAGGTTTTTAAGTTACCTTCACCTTGATGTAAGTTTCACCTAAATACGTTTTTCTTTTTTATTTCTTTTTTTTATTATTTTTTGACAGGCAGAGTGGACAGTGAGAGAGAGAGACAGAGAGAAAGGTCTTCCTTTGCCATTGGTTCACCCTGATCCGATGGCAGGAGCCAGGTGCTTCTTCCTGGTCTCCCTTTGGGTGCAGGGCCCAAGCACTTGGGCCATCCTCCACTGCACTCCCGGGCCACAGCAGAGAGCTGGCCTGGAAGAGGAGCAACCGGGACAGAATCTGGCGCCCCGAGCGAAACTAGAACCCGGTGTACCGGCGCCGCAAGGCGGAGGATTAGCCTAGTGAGCCACGGCGCCGGCAATACGTTTTTCAAAAAGTATGTTGTGGCCGGCGCCGCGGCTCACTAGGCTAATCCTCCGCCTAGCGGCGCCGGCACACCGGGTTCTAGTCCCGGTCGGGGCGCCGGATTCTGTCCCGGTTGCCCCTCTTCCAGGCCAGCTCTCTGCTGTGGCCAGGGAGTGCAGTGGAGGATGGCCCAGGTGCTTGGGCCCTGCACCCCATGGGAGACCAGGAAAAGCACCTGGCTCCTGGCTCCTGCCATCGGAACAGCGCGGTGCGCCGGCCGCAGCGCGCCGGCCGCGGCGGCCATTGGAGGGTGAACCAACGGCAAAGGAAGACCTTTCTCTCTGTCTCTCTCTCTCACTGTCCACTCTGCCTGTCAAAAAAAAAAAAAAAAAAAAAAAAAAAAAAGTATGTTGTGAAGTGTACCATCAGTTTTAAAGCAGTGGCATCATAGTTATTCCTTTTAATGTTTTTGTTTTGTTTTGTCCCTTTAATCTATTTAAAACTTCCAGTATCGTAATCTGACACTGCCTGGTTTGTGATGAGGGCAGATCCAGTCAAGCAGTTGATCTGACTGAAACTATTTGATTACATTTCCTTATTTTTTTTTTTTCTGTTGGTATCACATTTGTCATCAAAAAGAAGAGACTTTCTTTTTCAATCAAGCTTTGGATTGGAATATTTTTGTTTCATTGAGACATCTAATGAAAATAAATAAATAGTCAATGAGTGTTAGTATAAATAAGTCATTTCAGTTATTACTAGCTATTAAATGAAGCTATAAAAGAGAACTCTCTGTCATTTGGTTTTTCATGTAATTAGGAAAAAGACCCACAGGAAAAATAAATAAAAACTATTTTATTAATATGGCAAGCTTGTTAAGAAATAGTTGAATACAACATCATTCAAGGACAAATTTTGAACAATGCTTATAATAATTATAGGAATTTGATAGTTGACCTTAGTGAATAGTAATGAAGAAAATGAAAAACAAGATGTGAGAATGGAAGTGTTATTATATGAGCTGCTATTCCATTTTCCATCTTTACTGCTGAAGAAATCTAGAGCAAACAGTATAAAAAACACATTACTATAGACTAAGAAATCTTTTTATTATACTTTTTTTAAGTTTGCTTATTTATTAATGAATTTATGAAAAATTTGTTATCCTTAACTGACATTGCCCAAGATATGAATTAATGGAGGATCCCAATCAAGCTATTGAATGGCTAATGCAGCTGATCAGTGTTGTTCCAACTGATTCTAGAGCTTTGTCTAAACTAGGAGAATTACATGATAGTGAAGGAGATAAATCTCAAGCATTTCAATATTACTATGAGGTAGGTGTATTATCTTTACTTCTATTTTTTATAGTTTTTTGAAATTATTATAAACAAAGTGGTATGCCTTTTAAAATTTAGAAAGTGAATTAGTTTTTAAATGAGTAATGATATATTTAAAATAAAGCACTCGGAAATATGAATTTAGTTTTTATTAATTAAAAATTTAGAATTATTCATTTTTTCTCTTAAGACATAGTTTGCATTCCTTTTGGATTCTTTTAAATACTCAATGTGACTCAGATGACACTATCAATATCTAAAAGGTATTTATAGATAATTGTAAAATGTGTGAGTAATATATATGTTTTCAAAATCCTGAGCCGGCGCCATGGCTCAATAGGCTAATCCTCCACCTTGCGGCGCCGGCACACCGGGTTCTAGTCCCGGTCGGGGCGCCGGATTCTGTCCCGGTTGCCCCTCTTCCAGGCCAGCTCTCTGCTATGGCCAGGGAGTGCAATGGAGGATGGCCCAGGTGCTTGGGCCCTGCACCCCATGGGAGACCAGGAAAAGCACCTGGATCCTGGCTCCTGCCATCGGATCAGCGCGGTGCGCCGGCTGCAGCGGCGGCCATTGGAGGGTGAACCAACGGCAAAGGAAGACCTTTCTCTCTGTCTCTCTCTCTCACTGTCCACTCTGCCTGTCAAAAATAAAAAAAATAAAAAAAAAAAAATCCTGTACCGTTTCAAACTTGTGACATACTTATGATAGCTCAAGCTTCTTTATCAGGACATTTCACACTGGATAAATTAATCTATTCAGTAGGTAAAATATTCAAAAAGTAAATAATATGTACCACTGAAGTTATATCATCAGATTCTATATTTTTTCCAGTCATATAGGTATTTTCCTTCTAATATTGAAGTCATTGAGTGGCTTGGAGCCTATTACATTGACACACAGTTTTGTGAAAAAGCCATTCAGTACTTTGAAAGAGCTTCTCTTATACAGTAAGTAACTATTAGGATTTTATGTTTAGTTAATGTCTTGTATGGGCTTTTTTTATCCTTATATTCCTGGTAGGTTCAAGAAAAGATATTAATGTTTGTTAATTATTTCTGTTTTCTTGAATTTTATTTTATTTTGCTTAGTCTTTTTTTTTTAAAAAAAAATATTTATTTATTTATTTATTTGAAAGCCAAAGTTACAGAGAACCAGGGGCAAAGAGAGAGAGAGAGAGAGAGAGAGAGAGAGTCAAAGAGAGAGAAGAAGTCTTCCATCCACTGGTTCACTTCCCAGATGGCCACAATGGCCGGAGCTGTGCCAATCCAAAGCCAGGAGCCAGGAGCTTCCTCCAGGTGCCCCACACAGGTGCAGGGGTCCAAGCACTGGGGCCATCTTCTACTGCTTTCCCAGGCCACAGCAGAGAGCTGGGTTGGAAGTGGAGCAGCCGGGACTCAAACCAGTGCCCATATGGGATGCCAGCACTGCAAGTGGCAGCTTTACCCGCTATGCCACAAAACCAGCTCCTTTACTTAGTCTTTATTGTGATAAATGTATTTCCCTTTGCATGGAATATTCTTCAAGTTGCTTCATTTTATGTATTTTTGTTTACCACATCTCAGCAAGCAACAGTTATATCTTTATCAATCAGAAAATGACTCTCAGAACTAGATTAAGTAATTCTTAGAGTCCTAATAGAAAAAAATTCAATATACATCATATATTAAAAGTTAAACTGTTTTAGAACCGGCGCCGTGGCTCAATAGGCTAATCCTCCACCTTGCGGCGCCGGCACACCGGGTTCTAGTCCCGGTCGGGGCACCGGATTCTGTCCCGGTAGCCCCTCTTCCAGGCCAGCTCTCTGCTATGGCCAGGGAGTGCAATGGAGGATGGCCCAGGTGCTTGGGCCCTGCACCCCATGGGAGACCAGGAAAAGCACCTGGATCCTGGCTCCTGCCATCGGATCAGCGCGGTGCGCTGGCTGCAGCGGCGGCCATTGGAGGGTGAACCAACGGCAAAGGAAGACCTTTCTCTCTCTGTCTCTCTCTCTCACTGTCCACTCTGCCTGTCAAAAAAAAAAAAAAAAAAAAAAGTTAAACTGTTTTAAATGTCTCCCAGATTCATATCAGAATGTTTTGTACATGTCTGATACCCTCAGAAAGCTAAACCTGGAATTACCATATGACCCAGCAATTTTTATCTCGGATATCTACCCAAAGGAATTGAAAGCTGAGGCTTAAACAAATACTTCAGAGCTGCGTTGTTCACAGTAGCCAAAGGTTGGAAACAACTCAAGTGTTCATCAATGAAGAATTGATTTAAAAAAAAAATTGGTGGGGGGGGGGGGATTCAAAATGAGAACATTCAATTGTTCCCTAGGCTTTTATTTCTCGAAATCATGCTATTCTTAGGTATTTTTAACAATTTTTTTAGAAATCTTGTTTATGGTTTTGTTAAACAGTAATGATATCTTTTTTCAAGAGGGAAAAAAAAAGAATGAATTCTAATGATCATATTTAAAATAGAATTCAGTGGTTTTTAACCAAATAGGTTAAAGTGATTCTCCCAACAGTACCTAAGGCATAAACTAGATTAACTTTGAAGGACTCTTAAATTTAAAAAAAAAAAAAAAAAAAAAAGTTTATTTGAGGCAGAGAGAGAGAAAAAGAGAGAATTAACATCCCCTATTTCACTCCCCAGATGCCTATAAGTGGCTGAGGCTGGCCAGATGAAAGCTGGCCAGAGCTCAGTCTAGCACTCCAGTGTACATGGGAGGAACCCAACTACTTGAGCCATCCCTGCTTCCCCCCACCATCTGCATTTGCAGGAAGCAAGAGTTAGGAGCTGGAGCTTGCGATCAAACTGAAGTACTCTGATACGGGATGTGAGCCTCCTAACAGGCATCTTAACCACTAGGCCAGGGGCTGGCGCTGTGGCTTATTGGGTTGAGCATCTGCCTGCGGTGCCTGCATCCCATATGGGTGTTGGTTTGAGTCCCCACTGTTCCACTTCCAATCCAGTCCCCTGCTAATGCTCCTGGGAAACCAGGGAAGGTGGCCCAAGTGCTTGGGCCCCTGAACCCAGATAGCAGACACAGAAGAGGTTCCTGGCTTCAGATCGGCCCAGCTCCAGTTGTTGCAGGCATTTGGGAAGTTAACTAGCAAATGGAAGACCTTCCTCTGTGTCTCCCTCTCTGTAACTCTGCCTCTCAGGTAAATAAATGAATCTTAAAAAAATAATAAAGAAAAAAAAAAACACTAAGCCAAATGCCTACCTCAAGACTCCTAAATGTAAATATCCAAATATAAATATGACAGGTGATGACAAGGGAATGTTATATCTACTATTTTCAGTAAGAAAATGACCTAACATAGCCAAGAAGAAATTAATGAAAAATGATACTTAAATAATGCTTTATAAAACCATTTGAACATCACAGTTTACTTTAATTTCACCTCTGATTTCATCTAATTTATTTCTTTTATAGGCCTACACAAGTGAAATGGCAACTGATGGTAGCTAGTTGTTTTAGAAGAAGTGGTAAATGCTTTAATTTTATTCGTCTTAAAATACATTTTGTTTATTTCTTTTAGGTAATTATGCATAAAAATGTGTTCCAGTTTCATATTTGCTTATTAAACACTAACATTTGCTAACTATAAACACTCGAAGCATTAGCTGAAAAACATAATAGTTAAAATAATTTGTAAGCTAGACTTTCAAAGTGGGTGATAATCCTATTTGCCAATACCTCTCTTAAAACCCGAATCATTATTTCTCAGAATTAACATATATCATTTTCACAAATCAGTCATAGAAACAAAACAGGCATTCTATACATATTAATTTGTATTTCCATTTTCTGTTCTAAATGTCATGTGTGTTCAGTCAGATTTATGAGGCTGTCTCACACCTGAAAAGTGTGAAGAAAATGTACAACTGGAGCACTGGGATTATATATATTTTTATACCAGAATTAGTAGATATCTTGGTTTATGTTTTCTGTTACTGCTTTCATTATATTCTGTACTGGTGATTCTTGTCCTGAAGAATAGTGATGCTAATAGTTGTAGATTTTAAATATCTGAGATTGTACATCTTGTAGAGCACATGAACGACCCAGGAAAAGAAACTCTTCAGTCCAAGGGAAGCACAATTGTGAAAGTATTGACAATGTGTTCTCTTCCAGTTTGGGGGGAAGTTTGTTTATCTCTGTGAGTGCCTTCAAATTGGAACTAGAATATTTTAAAATTTTTTATTAATGTAAGGAGAGCAGATTTCATGTATTTCATAGATAAAATTCTAGGATAGCCACACTTCCTTCTAATCTCCCTCCTTCCTTTCTTTTCTTTAATTTTTACAGTAACATAATTTCAGTTTACTCTATAATCACAGGCTTAATGCACCGCTAACCATAATGTTCAGCAAATAAAAAGTAGAAAGACCACTGCTCCACGGGAATATTGACAAGGACTATAACAATAATCAAATCATAAGATGTCAGTTTCATTCTTACACATTTTTTTTATTCTGTGTTAACTATAACATATCAGCAAAAACATGATACTTGTCTTTTTAGGACTGGCTTATTTCACTATAATGGTCTCCAGTTGCATCCATTTTATTATAAAACACAGGATTTCTCTTTTTTTAGAAATATTTTAATACATACATAAACTAGTTCTCAGATTATTTAAGGGATTGATCTTTAGCCTTATTATAATTTCTGTTGACTAAACAACATGACTACACTGTATACATTTTATGTTTATCAACATGAGTTCTCAGTTGCCTGTGTTCATTTCAGTGTCAGTCACGTGTAACAGGCACATCCAAAGGAGTATCTTGAATGACTTCGTCTGTACAGGCCTGTTCAAGTTACAGAACCTGCTGTGTAGCATATGCTCTATCTCTTTTATTTAAGTCTCACAACAGCTCTTTGAAGAATAAGAATAGCCATACTTCCTACAGAAGGGATCTTCACAAAGTTCGTGGAAAATATATATTATGGGAAAACTCTCCCTGGATTTCAAAATTGTTGCATCAGAATAAACTTGCTTTTCATAAACTTTTTGAAGTATCCTTGCATCGTGAGGCCCACAAAGATTCATAACTTGTTTTCTGAGACTTTAGCAAAAATCTTTATCTCAACTCCATTTTTGCTGTTCTTTGCTCTACATGTTACTTTTATTCCAAAACAAATTTCTTTCTACAAACTTTTTAATGTCTTAAGAAAAAATAGCTTTAAAAAGCTTATTTTTCATTTTATCCCAAAAAAGTATATTAAAATTACTATTAGTAGATCACTGAAGTTATTTTTAAATTCATCAATTGTTTACCTAGAATAATCCTTTTTAGAACAATTGTTTACCTAGAATAATCCTTTTTAGAAAAGAGAATGGATCTTAATTTTTGCCTAGAAATATTTAGCCTCTTTTCAAATTTGCTTTATACGTTTTTACTTCCAGAAAGTATGTTAAGAATGGTATGAATATGCTTATGGCAGATGTGCATACCATTAAAGAGTGCCAGTATTTTAGATTTAAATTAATATTTTGTTGAATCCTATTAGTTCTATAATTTGCAGTGTTATATATTTTTCTCCTTTTTTATAGGTAACTATCAGAAAGCATTAGATACTTATAAAGATATTCACAAAAAATTTCCAGAAAATGTTGAATGTAAGTGATATTACTTTGTAACTTTAAGGTATAGGTTATCACATTTTATGTTTAATTTATAATTACATCTGCTACAGTAATTGTGTATATAAATGCCGGCCTATAATTAGTGGTAACATATTTTTAAAGGCTCAAAAAATTTGACTATGAAGTACCCATTTTTATTCAACTTAATTTTGATGTATTTAAATATGCTACCAGATGCTATTCAATAGTAAACAACTCTATGCTTCAAAGTTTTATATAATTTTAAGAATAAATTTTGGCTTATTGGTTTTTCAGAGTTTGTAAACTATACTGTAAAATAGAAGGCATTTTTAACTATTTTGTATACAACTTTTGAGACTGAAAAATGCTTTGAGTTTATGAAAATAGAATACTAATGATCTTGCTGATACTGATAGCAAATGATTTTGTTACTTTAATTTTAAAAACATTATGTTGATGTTAGTTATAAAGTTAGCTTTGTAGAAAATATTAGTTCATTCGTTTTCCATCTTGTTGTACAACAAATTTAATGCATCTTACAGTAATAATATGAAGTATCATAGCAATAATAGCAAGATCAAGAAAAATATAGCCACATTCATATGCTATATGTTCCCATTAAATTATAAATTTGGCCCTTAATAGCCTTCCAGTCAAAGGAAAGAGAAAAGTTACAGTCTGTGGTATAGCTTTTACTGGTTTATGAATAAATAAAAAGTAGTTCCTTAGGAAGAAGAAAAAAAAATTTAATATAAATTTATTTATTTATTTATTTGTGTTTATTTGAAAGAAACATCTCCTTCCTACTGGTTCACTTCCAAAATGCCCACAGTAACTGGGGCTGGGCCAGGTCCAAGCCAGGAGCCTTAATCTTGGTCTCCCATATGGGAGACAGGAACTTTAGTACTTGAGCCTTCACCTGCTGCCTCCCAGTGTGTACATTAGTAGGAAGCTGGAATAGCCAGGACTTAGACATTCTAGTATGGGGTGTGGGGTCCCAAGTGGCGTGTTCACTACTGTGTCAAATGCCCACCCTTCTTGAGATGTATTTTTTAGGGAGATAGTGAGAACTAGGAAATTTTGAGCAGAAAAGTAATGTGATTTTCAAAGATCACTAGAGTATGGTTAACTCAAGCTTCTGTATCCAAGGTTGAAAAGATCATTTTGGCTACACTTTGGAGAATAAAGCTGGGTAGATGTTGTCTAAAAGAGAAATTACAGTGTTGGCTTAGACTCAAATGATATTAGTGGAGGTGGGAAAAGATGGTAAGATTCTGATTGTGTCTGGAAGGTACTGGTGATGGAATATGCCAGCTGATTGGATGTAGATGGGAGGTGTTGGGGGAGGCCTCCCTACAGATGTGGTCTGGACAATTGGAAGGGCAGAGCTGCCGTGTACAGAGAGATGGGAGGCCAATGAAAAAACAAGTTTTAGAGTGAAAAGTCAAATTGTTTGCATGTGTTATGCTTGAGCTACTTCTTAGATATCCAAGAGAATGTGTCAGACAGGCACTTAAAGTTGGAGATCATCAGCATATGAATTTATTTCAATGTTTGGCAGATATTCTTTGTTATTATATGTAGTGTCTGTAATACTATTGAAAAAGTTGAGTGTTTGATAGCTTTAAGACTTCTTGTTTCTTTATTCATTCGTGTTCTCCAAAATTTTTATATAGGAATCATAGGAATGTTGCTGAGGGTAAAACAGTTTATGTTAAATCTTTTTTTTTTAAGATTTATTTATGTATTTGAAAGTCAAAGTTACACAGAGAGAAGGAGAGGCAGGGGGGCGGGGCGGTGTCTTCCATCCTCTGGGCAGGGAGGGGTGTCTTCCATCTGCTGGTTCACTCCCCAATTGGCTGCAATGGCTGGAGCTGGGCCAATCCAAAGCCAGGAGCCAGGAGCTTCCTCTGGATCTCCCATGAGGGTGCAGAGGCCCAAGGACTTGGACCATCTTCCACTGCCTTCCCAGGCCATGGCAGAGAGCTGGGATGGAAGTGGAGCAGCCAGGACTCAAACCAGTGCCCATGTGGGATGCCGGCACTGCAGGCAGCAGCTTTACCCACTACACCACAGCGCCGGCCCCTGTTAAATCTTGAGTTCTGTCACCTAGGACTAATAATCAATGAACTGACACAGTATAATAAGTGAGACAATTAAAAAATGTTCAAAGGGCTATTGAAGTCCAGAGAGCAAGATTCAGGGGACAGTTGCCGTAACCAGTTTCACGGAGGAAGTAGCAATAAGAAGGGTACAGAGCTTTTTGCCAGGCAGAGGAGGCACAAACAGAGATTGCAGGTAGATGGACAGCATTAATAAGGGCAAGGAGACATGGAAATGCAGAATTTATTTCAAAACGTAGTTTACCTTGAAAAATGTAACAGATTGAATATGCATTTTCTTATACTGCAAACAAAAAATACATTATTTAAAAATTACAAACCACAAAGACAAAGAGATAACTCAATTTTGGGAAGTTTTAGGGAAATGTTCTTATATCAGAAAAAAAACTGCAGGAATAGGTAGGCAGTAGAGAGATCAACAAGAAGAAAAACAGTTCATGACGTAGAAGCCCAGAAAATCCCAGACCTTGGAGACAAGCAGAAGTGGGAGGTGTGCAGCTGCATTTCCAAATTGATCAGCAGGAATTTAGAGTAGGTGACATAGAGAGATACATTTAAAAGATATATTTTTAAAGATATATTTATTTACTTGAGAGACAGAGAGAGAGAGAGATCTTCCATATGCTGGTTCACTCCCACAGTTGCTGCAATGGCTGGAGCTAGGCCAATCTGAAGTCAAGAGCCAGGAGCCTCTTCCAGGTCTCCCACACTGGTGCAGGCCATAGCAGATCCCACACTGATTTCCCAGGCCATAGCAGAGAACTGGACTAGAAGTGGAGCAGCCAGGACTCAAACTGGTTCCCATATGGGATGCCATCAGTGTAGGTGGTGGCTTTACCCACTATGCCACAGCACTGGCCCCTTAAAAGATATTTAATAGGGTCCAGCACAGTGGCATAGAATGTTAAGCCTATGCCTACAGTGTCAGCATTCCATATGGTCTCTGGTTTGGGTCCTGGCTGCTCCACTTCTGATCCAGCTCTCTCCTAATGCATCTGGGAAAGCTGAAGGCCCTTGAACCCACATAGGAGACCCAGACGAAGCTCCTGACACCTGGCTTTGGCCTGGCTGAGCCCCAGTTGTTGCAGCCATTTGGTGAGTGAATCAGTGGATGGAAGCTATCCCTCCCACCCCCCATCTCTCTGCCTCTGGCGCTCCTTCTCTAACTCTATCAAATAAATAAATCTTTAAAAAAAAAAAAAGCTACTTAACAGAGTCAAAATGATGAACTGTCAAAAGTAGGACAAAGGGAATGTCAAAATGTAGATAGTGAGGGGCTGGCGCTGTGGCATAGTAGGTAGGGCTGCCCCCTTCAAGTCTTGGCTGCTCTACTTCCAATCCAGCTCTCTGCTATGGCCTGGGAAAGCAGTAGAAGATGGTCCAAGTTCTTGGGCTCCTGCACCCACGTGGGAGACCTGGAAGAAGCTCCTGGCTCCTGACTTCAGATCCACACAGCTCTGGCCATTAGAGCCAATTGGGGAGTGAACTAGCGGATGAAGAATCAATCAATCAGTCAATCAGCCAATCTCTCTCCTTCTCCTCTCTCTGTGTAACTCTGACTTCCAAATAAATAAAATAAATCTTTTTAAAAAAATGTAGATAGAGATAACACAAGAGAAAATATACAAGAGGAAGAGATAGTTTTGGGGTAGTATTATCAGTTTGGGGTAGCTTTTCTTTTCCTTTGAAAATCTATTTATTTATTTGAAAGAGTTACAGAGAGAGAGATCTCCCATCTGCTGGTTCAGTCCCCAGAAGACCGCAATGACTGAGGCTGAACTAGTCAAAAGCCAGGAGCCAGGAGCTAGGAGCTCCTTCCAGGTCTCCCACATGGGTGACAAGACCCCAAGTACTTGGCCATCTTCCACTGCTTTTCCCAGGCCAGTAGCAGAGAGCTATATCAGAAGTGGAGCAGGTGGGACAAGAACCGGCACCCATATGGGATGCTGGCATCACAGGTGGCAGTTTCACCTGCTGTGCCATGATACTAGTCCTGATAGGTTGTCGTTGAGGTTCTATAGATATCAGGTAGAGATGTCCAATCAATCTATTTTAGCAAATTTGCTATAACACAAAGAAATGTTAGCTCCCTTTACTTTCCTGTAGTAGAAGCTGAGACGAAATGTGTGATCTAGAGTTATAAACTAGTCTTAAGTGGTCAGTGAACAGATGATTGAAGTTTGCAATAAGATGAAATGCACCAGGGACAGTTTGTAAGATAAATAGGAGAGCTAAGAGCAGAATCCTGTAGTGCACTAGCATTTAAGTGAGGGAACTACAGTAAAGACAGAGAAGGGAGATTAAGGAAATCAGAAGAGGCATCCAGGAATCCAGGGACCAAGAATTCCAAGATGTGATAGTGTGTAAAGTTAGAAAAGTATAAAAGTTAGAAGAAAGCTACTCACTTTGGGGGGTCAGCAGGGTATTTGAGTTAGAAGCAGAATCATAGTGAGTTTGAAGTGTGAATGGGAGATGAAGAAATGGGCCACCTACATGGAATCTGTAATTCAAGGAAGGAGAAGGGAAGGGGAAATCTAAAGAAGGCAGTAAGGTCAGAGTAACATGAAACTTCCATCAGAACATTAAGAATGTCACATAAACCTGTTAAGTTCTCCCAGCAGTGGCTTGTGTCATGTTCTGTAGGAGCTGGCAGCACACAGACAGGGCAATGGGAAGAAAGTCTCTGTAAACTCCCTCCCAGGCGGTCGTTTCCCCGGGCCCGGAGGCTGCGAGTGCAGCAGTGGCTGCGGAGAGAAGGAAGCACTTTGTGAGCATCCTTCCCTCCCGTGCCTCACAGACGGCGTCTCTGACTGGCTGGGCCGTCGACTCCAAACACACATTCTTTCCTAACGCTGTTTTTCACTGTTTAGGTCTACGCTTTTTGGTTCGTCTCTGCACAGATATTGGATTAAAAGAAGTTCAAGAATATGCCACAAAACTCAAGAGGTTGGAAAAAATGAAAGAAATAAGGGAACAGGTATCTCAAATGGGCCCCATTTTCAAAATGGCAGACTTCTGTGGTTCCAGTGTATGGCGTTTGGAGTTCCTGTCAGAAAACAGAGTTGAAATTTGTTTCTGCTCTCCCATAGCAGGAGGAAAATGTAACAAAAATTCTAGTTTTAGGTAAAATTCTTGGCCGGCGCCGCAGCTCAATAGACTAATCCTCTGCCTGTGGCGGCGGCACACGGGGTTCTAGACCCGGTCGGGGCGCTGGACTCTGTCCCAGTTGCCCCTCTTACAGTCCAGCTCTCTGCTGTGGCCAGGGAGTGCAGTGGAGGATGGCCCAAGTGCTTGGACCCTGCACCCCATGGGAGACCAGGAGGAAGCACCTGGCTCCTGCCTTCGGATCAGCATGGTGCACTGGCCGCAGCGCACCAGCGACGGCAGCCATTGGAGGGTGAACCAACGGCAAAGGAAGACCTTTCTCTCTGTCTGTCTCTCTCACTATCCACTCTGTCTGTCAAAAAAGAAAAAAAGAAAAAAAAATTCTGATGAAAGTGCATTCCTGTTGGGAAGAAGTGCTTTAGAGTCTATCTGGTCTTTAGTGGATAGCTACAAACAGATTAATTGTAATTTTCTACAGTGTGAAATATCTTACAGGTTAATATGAAAACTTAATTTTAGTTGGAGAGTCCTGTGACCCATGAGAGAAAATTGCTTATCTACAATAATGATAATTTTTTCTTTAAATTATTCCTTTAGTAGAACATGGCTCTGAGAATAATATTAGCATATCTGGAAGCATTTTAAGTATACTTCTGTAATTTTATGAAAAATTAGAATAACAGTGTTACTTTGAAAAAATAATTTCTCTAAGTTTCAGCCTACAATATTAAAAAATTCAATATGATTTTTGAACATCTGCCTTTCATAGAAAGAATGTAGGTTCTTGACTTTCATATTACTATACTGAAAATAAAATTCTGAGTGAAGAGTTATATTGATCAATTTTTTTCCTATAACACTGAAAAATTGACAAACAACTGTTTTTCAAGGTTTTAATTATCTTGAATATAAACACAATGTAATTCCATATTTGCTTTCTAAATGTAGTTTTCTGGTTTTTGCTTTTAAGATATGATTAGTCTCTTTAGGCCGCCGCTGCGGCTCACTAGGCTAATCCTCCGCCTTGAGGCGCTGCCACACTGGGTCCTAGTCCCGGTCGGGGCACCGGATTCTGTCCCGGTTGCCCCTCTTCCAGGCCAGCTCTCTGCTGTGGCCAGGGAGTGCAGTGGAGGATGGCCCAAATGCTTGGGCCCTGCACCCCATGGGAGACCAGGAGAAGCACCTGGCTCCTGCCATCGGATCAGCGCGGTGTGCCGGCTGCAGCGCGCCGGCCACAGCTGCCATTGGAGGGTGAACCAACGGCAAAGGAAGACCTTTCTCTCTGTCTCTCTCACTGTCCACTCTGCCTGTCAAAAAAAAAAAAAAAGATATGATTAGTCTCTTTTAAAGTATCAATTATAAAAGAATTATGAGCAAATGATTTTTAGTTTAAAAGTCCTATAAAATATCAACTTGGCATTGCAATGCCATGCTGTAGTATATAGTTGAAACCTACTGTGATAACCATTTTAATTCCATGATATTAAATTTAATACATGTACCAAGTGTTAATTAAGTTATATGAGATGTGAAAGTTTATAAAATGTAGAATATTATAAATAACAATACAAATGCTCTTAATTGTCAACATAATCACTTTTAGTGTGTTTCATTAAAAAGAATAAAAAAGAAATATATATTTCAAATCTTTATTATGTACAGTTACCTTGAATAGAACTATGGATGTTTGTGGAAAAAGTCACTTTCTTCAGACTTCGCAAGTTTAAGCATCAGTAGTTGGAGTGAGTTAGCCTGAACAGTGAACACAAAACTACTACAAACAATGTAAAGTCCGTATTTGCTTTCTAAATGTAGTTTTCTTGTTTTTGTTTTATCAAAACACTTATCTATTCATTGAATATAGTAAATTTTTGTCTATTTTACTAATAGACCTGACCTCTTTTCCTATTCATCTGTAATTTAAAAATACAAAGCTACCTTTTTTATAATGAAAAGGGTTCTACTGAGTGTATTCAAAAAGGTATTAGACCTATGCTTAGCACGGCTCAATTTCATTTATTTATTTATTTGAAAGGCAGAGAGTGAGAGAGAGAGAGATCTTCCATCCACTGGTTCACTCCCTAAATGCTGTCAGCAGCTGGGCCTGTGATGAAACTAAGCTAGGGCCAAAGCTGGGAGCCAGGAACACAGTCCCGATCTCCTGCATGGGAGGCAGGAATCCAATTACTTGAGATGATATATCCCCCCACCACCACCACCGCCCAGGGTCAACATTAGCAGAGTTTTGAGTCAGGACCCGGAGCAGGAGTCGAAACTGGGTACTCCAGTATGGGACCACAGATGTGCTAACCTCCAGGCTTTATTGTAGAAGTGCGATTTCTTTCTCTTTTTTTTTAATTAATTAATTTATTTGAAAGGCAGAGTTACAAAGAAAGAGGGAGATCCAGGGAGAGAGAGTGAGTTTCCATCTGCTGGTTCACTCCCCAAATGGCCACCACAACCAGGGCTGGGCAAGGCTGAAGCTAGGAATGCGGAGCTTCATCCAGGTCTCCCACATGCGTGCAGGAGCCCAAGTACTTGGGCCATCTTCCTCTGCTTTCCCAGGCACATGAACAGGGAGCTGGATCGGAAGTGGAGCCACTGGGTTTTAAACTGGTGCCCGTATGAGGTGCTGGCACTGCAGGCCTTGGCTTAACCTGCTGTACCACAGCACCAGCCCCAGGAGTTGAATTTCAAAAGCCAGTTTACCTTCTTTTACCATAGAAACCATTATCAATTAGTACTAATGCAGGAAATGGCCCTTTTTGTAATTTCCTTCCTTTCCTCTCCCACCATCCCTTAAACTAGTATATTTGAGCCTTGAACCTTCACATCAAGAAATACTGTTTGGTTTTGAGTTGTTTGCATCAGCAAAGGTTGCCTTACACTTTTGATGTAAAGTGCCTGTTGGGCATCCTCTGAGAGTCTTGGAGGACACTCTGCCTTTTTGCCTGGAGAATCAACTGAAGGTTTGGTGACTTGGCCCTGAAGGTTATGTAATATTGTTAACTTAAAAAAATCAACCCTTAATTATATTCAACTTTGAAAGAGAATCGTTTATTCTAAATTTGTCTTCTTATTGCTTTAGCGCATAAAGTCTGGAAGAGATGGCAGTGGGGGCTCCCGTGGCAAAAGAGAGGGCAGTGCTGGCAGTGGTAAGTGTCCTGTTGTCCTGAAAGTCTAGGTTTGACAGATTTCTAATACATGGACTTCTAGAAACATCTTGTTATAATCCAAAAGTGCCCTTTATCTGTTTGTATGTTTGTTTGTTTTATTTATATACAGTAAAACCTCACTTACTCTGATTAGTTTGATAAGTGGACAGACTGACATAAATGAGTACTTGTTAGCAGATTTTTGTTCTTAAATAATCATATCCGTTTCTGCCAATTGATTACTAAACTAGTTCAGGCTGGACAGATTACCATAGATGGGTATTCTAATGAGGTTTTACTGTGTTACATTTTTTAAAATTTCCATTTGAAGGAAGTACCATGAGAAGTAGGATGGTCTTACAGAACAATGACAGCCCCAACTCTTTAGTCCAACTTTTAGTGTAGATACAGTACCAATCTAGGAGTTACAAGATGTGTTTTGAGCCCCAGAGTTGACCATGACAGCCTATGTATGTCTTTGGGTCAACCACGGAAATGCTGAAGGCTGTAGGTGATTTCTAAAGTTCTTTGCATCTTTAAAATTTCTTGATGTTATAATTTGTTGTGACATTGTTACCTAATACGAAGCTTTTTAAAAAGTCCCATCTGTTTTTCCTATCAACAAAAATCTACTTTTCTCTAATTCAGGTGGGTAGTATAAGTTAAATTTAGTAAAAATTTGATAGTTTTAAAGAAACTAATCAGGTAAAGTGCTAATTGGGGTTTATAAATATATAATTTACCCTCTGTATCCATGGGTTCTGCATCCAAAAATCAGCTAACCACAGATCAAAAATATTTCAAACAAAATTATGTCTGTACAGAACATGTTCAGACTTCTTTTCTTGTTCAGTCCCTAAACAATATAACAGCTATTTGCATAGCATTTGCACTGCATTACATATTAAAAGTAGTTTGAAGATGATTTAAAGTAGATAGGAAGATGTGTGTAGGTTCTGTGCAAACACTACATGATTTTATATAAGGGATATGAGCATCCACAGAATCTTCTATCCATGGGATACTGAGGGACAGCTACACTTAAGTTGCTCCTATTCATACTTAGCCCTATCCTGCATATACAATGGGACTTCAAAAAAATTCATTGAAAATGCAATTAAAAGATAAGTCTATTCTAGTGCACAAATTTTTTAAATCCATGTGTAGCTTTTTTATGATATGCATATTTCAGGAACTTTTTGAAGTCCCTTCATATGACGCAGCCCCATGTAACCTCCCAGCTTCATTCTGTTATAACTATTTGTGATCTAGGAATCAGGACGAAAAAATGAAATCCTTAGTTCAGGTAGACCTTTCTGCCATTCACATCACTTCCTGGCTGCATACTCTATGCCAAACATCATGTTCAGTGCCAAGGCCATAGCACCAAGTAAGATGTGGTCCTTGCACTCAAGGAAATCAGAATCTAGCTTGGAAACCAGCCATTCAAGTTTCCAGCACTGCTGTGAATGCTGTCATGGCAGAGAAATGCACTTGTGTTTTCTAACTTTTCGAGGGATAGAAACTGCACTTAGGAAAGCATTCCTTCTGAGTCTTAGCTGTACTTCGCCAAACATGTTCAAGCAGGTACCTCAGTGGCAGCTAGTTCTAGCCAGACCACTGGATTTCCCAAGAGTCTGTCCAGCTTGTCCATATAAACCTCATGGTCCTGGCCTTGTTGCCATTAGGCATTGGATGATTGACCCAGAGTCTGAGAAATCGTTGTTTTGGGTAAGGGTCCTAAGAGTGACAGAGACCGTCTGCCACATCAAGAAGCAGTGCACCATGGTCCTCACAGAAGCTTCTGTCCCCTTGCTTTCTTCTACCCTTGAGATATCTCCTTACTAAGATGGTACACACACACACACACACACACACACACACAGAGAGAGAGAAAGAGAGATTCCTGCTGTAGTGGGTCCTTTTGACAGTCTGGATTTGGATTTTGCTGAGTTCTGGTCTGAAAGATCTGTTCCAGCAATTTGTTCTACATAAGCAAGAGACAACTACACAGACCCACAACCCCTTATCTAAAACCTCTGCAGCCAGGGGATCTGTGGAAGTCAAAACTGAGTGTAGTAAAGTAATATGGTGCTATAGAGCGTGTAATATTCACAGAGAGCACCTCAGTCAGATATGTTATTTCTTGCTAATTTGGCGACATGTAGGAATATTCACACTAAGGATGCATAGACTATAGCTTCAAATCAAGTCAGGTTTTATGCCCAAGAAGCTCTCATATTGCTGCCTGAAGACTTGGCTTTCCGAGCTCTTTGGAATTTGAATTGTAGATGAGACCCTATGCCAGAAATATTCTTAATGGCCAAGAAGTCAACAGACAAGGCATTGTGCATCAGTTAAAATACACTATAGAAGGCACACCAGACCAGCTTGATGCTTCTTCCTCATGCTTGTTTGTAGGAAGCAGGAAGTACTGATAAGCTCTCTGTTCAGTGTCTGTTTAAGGAGTAATTGTCTTGTGTAACCCCTAGGGAGTATGCGTAATCATTTGTTAAAGTTGTTGGACCAGCTCATGCATCCTCTAAGGATCCTACACTTCATCTGGAAATCACAAGTTCAGGATTACCAGCCAGCTCCTTTTAGACATCAACAACCTTGGGTTAACTCTTTGGATGCTTCCCTTGGAATTCTCGGGCTTATGAAATCTCTCCTATAAACTTGAGCCTGAGTTTTGCAGATGGCTTCAATATAAAAGTCTGTTCACAAACCTCCGGACCTCCTAATGAGATGCAAAGGTACCCAAGAACTGCTCACAGGACACTGGTGCCCAGAACCCAGGGGCCTGCATCCAGAGTCCCACCCTGAGAAAGGATAACCAGAGACTCTGATGTCTCTTCTTGGAGACATCAGGCCAAAGCGTACCTCAAGGCAGACAAGGTTCTACAAGATGAATTGCTGCCTTTGCTGGTGACCTTCCCATAATGTTCCTTCAATCAGACTGTGCCTCAGAACAAAAAGTGCTTCACCCAGTCTCCGGCCCCCTCCATGGTCAGAGTGAGGCCAGGGAAGAAGAGACTGGCAGGAAAGAAAGACGAGAGGGACGGTTCTGTGATGAAGGCACCTGCCGCCCCAGCCTCCCTCTGCTGCTCTCCTTCTCCTTTCTCCCTGGGCCCCAGCACGGCAGCCCAGCACAGTCTCTAGTGCCCAGAGAAGCAGGCTTCTCACATGGGGAGGGGCAGATAGGAAGTCTGTGCTACTGAGCCCTTTTCCAAGCAGGGTTTTATGTTGCTTGGTTCTCTTGGCACAAGTTTAAGGCACTCAGCAATCCCTTAGCAGGGTACTTCCTTGCTTTGCCACACACACACACACACGCACACACGCACACACGCACACACACCCCTTTGCATTTTCATTTCCTGACGCTTTGAGTGAATGTGTCAGCCCAGATGCCTTCACTCCATCCTGCAGCCCACTCTGAATGCCCCATTGGCTGCTTGGCTGGCACCACCCTGACACTCGCTCCTTCCCTTTCCAGTTCTCTTCTCAGGTTGCACTCCTAAGCTGGCCCTGGCTTTGAAGTTGGAATAAACCTCTCTCCTTTTCTCACAGCAGTCACCTCCCAGGCACTCTGTGGGGAGTGGTCCCTCATCCACTCTCTTTCCCCACTAAGGCATTCCCAGTACACAGCTCCAGGTTAAAGGGAGTTGGTCTCATGCATTTTTCTCCCTCTAACCTGTGAGGCCTTGAGATGCACCTTTACATCCTCGTGCGGGAATATTTGGCCCTCCACCCTAATCAGAATCACAGCTCAGACCAAAGAAAGGGACGGGTTTTATGTGGATCTACATGACTCCTGCCTTAAGCTAGTCCCAGCATACTGCAGTAAAATAAATTGCAGCGCCTGTGACTCGATTGTTCAAGTATTGCCTAGAGGGAAGTCACAGGCAACTAATTAATTTATCAGAATTGTTACTATTACTTCTGAAATGCTTGTTGGCTCTTGAAAATTGTTGTTGTATTGAGTTGTATTGTGTTTTTGGATCAGACTAGTCTCTTTGCAGCCTTATTTTGGCTGCTAATTTGTTTGGTGAAGCTCAGCTCCCTTCCTCTCCAGTGGGTCTCCAACTCTAGTGTATAAACAGAATCGTTTGGAAGGCTACATGAGACTGCTGTGCCCACCCCAACATATAGGAATCAGCCTGTACTGGAGCCTCAAGTGTCCTGTCCAACAAGTTCCCAGTGACGCTGCTGCCACCGTCCTAAGAGCAGATCACGCTGAGGGAACCACAGCCCCACCTTAAATCAGATAATGCAGAATTCAGTGGGCTAGAGTGTACAGGGAAGGGTCACCACGACTGTCACCACCATAGCCAGTCTCAGCGTTTGACATTCTTGAGTCATCCAGCCTGTGGCTCACGCCCTGGCGCTGTCACAGGGAAAGCCTCAGTAAGGTGGTGAGAGTGTGCTGTGCACAACCATGGAACCGCCCACCCGCCGCCTGGCACATCCTGGGTGCTCAGTAAATGGCAGCTGTTGTTACTGTCATGACTTGACACAAATTGTGTTGAAAACAGTGCTGGATTTAGAATTTTCAGTACTTTGCTTTGTTTTTACAGACTTAATTTAAAATTAAATGAACATGTTTTAATTACTTGAAATGAAAATGCATTGTTCCTTTAAATGCAAATTTGAGGTTAAAGTTTTCCAAAATGCAGTGCCAAAACATTGGTTGAGTCAGGTTAAAAGGCTGGAAAATCCATAGAACACATCTGCTTCTCATGTGTATCTCTCCTGAAGATGCAGTACTGCCTTCGTATACAGCATTCTGTATTTTAGCGTGATGGTGGCCTTTTGTGACTTACTTTGAAATTGCTTTTTGTTTACTTTGTGATTTTTAATAGCTTGCTACATTTTTTTAGTTTGATTTTTGTTATGTCCTGGGTGTGAACTGTTCCTATGAAAATGTATCCATTTTATGCTGACAATAATTTATATGGAAAATCAGGATAATGTGACTCAGTGAACAGAAATTCACTTTACAGTCAACTTTTTTGAGGAACATGTCTTTTATGAAAGTACATTATAACCATGTTTCTTTTTTTTTTATCAAAGCTTTATTTTCAGATTACAGGCCAAGGGTGAGCAAATTCTCTGGCTAGATCCCCACTCTATCGTTTTACTGGGCCTTGACGGTGTCACAAGCTGAGGGTGAACAGGTGCACACCAGGGATCTAAGGAGCATGCACCGAGGAGGTGCATCCCGTAAAACCACAGCTGATTCCAGGGAGGAGGGAGGAGCTTGTATGGAGAAGACAGCCTTGACGGCCCAGAACTGGGGACTGCCATTTCTCTGAGTGTCCCCCCTCTGCTCTGGTCCTCATTTGACACATGTCTTCATCCCAGAGATCTCTGTGACAGTTCTGCTGGACACCCTACTGTCTAACCACTTTGCAATGTGTATGCTCCATAAAGGAAGCTTTCTTAGTCATAAATATTAGAAGATATTTAGTAACACTGTGGCACAGAGTCTTCTCAGTGTCACAATTCCAGGAGAAATTGACATGTGCTGGTCCAGTCTGCCAGCATGTTCCTGTTTTCTCGTGCAGTGGTTCCTAAGCTGGTCAGGAGACTGCTGTATTGGGCCAGACAGTACATAGATGATGCCATGGGCCCCATCTTCCCTGTGTCACAGAAGCAGCTGTAGACAGAGCTAAGTGAATGGGTGTGGTGCTACTCTATAAAATTTCATTTATGAACACTGAACTTGAATGTCATACAATTTTCATATGTCACGAAATATTATTCATTGCTTTTATCCCAGTCATTTAAAAATATGCAAACCATTCTTGGCTCACCAGGTGTGCAGAGGTGGACCAGATTTGGGCCACAGATTGTAGTTTGCTAATCCCTGCTCTTAAGCCAAAGTCTCCATGAATATTCTTCGCAATGACAGGTTGGACTTAGAAAGTATCCATTTGGTCAAAGCACTGGTTTCAGCCTCATATCCAAGTATATAGCTTGGACAATAACAGTGTATATCCAGTGACCTTTTGTTAGAACTATCTTAGCTGTTCACAGCTCAGTCACCTACAAATCCATCAGCACACTTCACAACAGAGCTGAGAGGGTTTTTTTTTCTTCAACAGAGAAAGGTGCTTCTTTCTTCTGGCCCTTTGCCCTGAGTTCAAATTTATCATAGTCAGTTCCTCAGTCTTGGTATTCATTCAGCACTCATGGACACCTTTCTCTTCTCACCACATCTTATGTGACATTGAGCCTCATCCCTTTGTCAGAGTTTTCTCATCAGCAAAGTAAGAGTGAAAATAGGACCTACCTTACAGGATTGGAAAAAAAATTTTAAGATTATTTATTTGAGAGGTAGAGCTACAGACAGAGAGGGAGAGACAGAGAGAAAGGTCTTCTATCCTCTGGTTCACTCTCCAAATGGCCCCAACAGCCCGAGCTAGGCCAATCTGAAGCCAGGAGTTTGTTCTGGGTCTCCCACACAGGTACAGGGGCCCAAGCACTTGGGCCATCTTCCACTACCTTCACAAGCTATAAGCAGAGAGCTGGATCAGAAGAGGAGCAGCCAGGACACCAACTGGCATCCAAACTGGATGCCAGCTCTGCAAGCAGAGGCTTAGCCTACCACGCACACACATTGCCGACCCCAGCTGTAAAACTTTTAACACAGTTCCTGACTTGGGAGACCACTTAGGGTGGATGTGGGTGCAGAGATGAGGGAGTAAGCAGGCAGTACCTGAGATCCCAGTGCCTGTGTTCCTACTGCTGCCACACATGTGACCTTGATCTGTTAACACGTGCATGGAAAGTGAATGTACACAAATGTACAAGGTAGCTGCAAAAGGTCATGGAAAATATGTCCTATGAAGAAACTGGGCATGAGTTTCAAATTTTGTGCACCAAAGTAAATTTAGCTTTTAATTCCATTTTTCCTCAGACTTTTTGAAGTACTCTCATACCTCTGTATTATTATATGGTTTAGTATATCTGTGAAATTCATCTGTTGGGTTTACCATCAGAGGTAAATTACAAAAAAAAAAAACACTAGAAATTCAGTCTAAACATTGTACATGTATGTTTGTATTCATATACATATACATGCATATATCTATTTTATTACATGGGTCTGTAAAAAATACACAGTATAGGTTTATTGTTTATATACACTTGAGTGCATCCACGTATGCACAAACACATACCTTTTATCAGTTCTTTTCTCCTTCTCTTTCCCTTCTACCTTTCTATCAATAAAGAGGCATTTACCTTCCCAACCATAGTAAATGCTTATTAAACACTGGTATCTTTCCACCTTCTCCCATAACCTCCTTCTGTGCCAGGTATCATTAAGCATTTTGGTTGCAAAATATAATCAATCTGTTAACCTCTTTGCTTGTATATTCACTGAGTCCCTCCATGGGCTCTCAGTGCTCACTTGAGTGTTGCCTAAAACAGGAGCTATTTCCCAATTGGGCTGCATCCTTAGCTGTTTCGTTGGGCAGTGATGTTAGTGGATGAGCAGGAGTAGAGTGAGGGGTCAAGTCACACTGAGCAGTGCAGCAGTAATGATGTGAGAATGAGCCGAAACTCTCGGGACAGGCAGGTCCAGCTGTGAGCCTTGTAAAGCTACGTGAAGACCATGTTGTCTGGGGCTGTGAGGGCATTGCTTTCTTATGGGGTGGGGAATGGGAGGGCCCTTTGGATCCCTGGCAGGGGTGTACCACCCTGTAACTTAGGAATGGAACAGGAGCAGAGGAAGATCAGCTCATAAGAGGATGGGTCATTTGCAAGTTCCAATACATATTATATAGAACTATATACTATATATAGGTGGCCTTTGGGCCACCCGCCCTAGGCTTCCTGGCCTAGATGCTCCTCCACGTGGCTGGTTCCTGGTGCTCTATTCAATATGAAAGGAAAAAGAAAGAAGCCGGAAAATGAGCTCGAGCTGATGAACAACAAGTTTTAGACATGCTGGTTTCAGCCCTTGAGAAGCAGCAGTACTACAACCTGAAGGGCCTGGTGACATCACAGAACAGCCTGGGGGCTACCTGAAGGAAATCTTGAAAGAAATTGGTATTCAGAATGTAAAAGGGATCCACAAAAACACATGGGAGCTGAAGCCAGAATACAGACACTATCAAGGAGAAGAAAAGAGTGGCTAAGTGGACGCCGGGCAGGCTGGCTGGTGGAGCCGGTGCAGGGTGACACTGAGGCTGCAGTGGTGACTCTGAACACTGAGCGCCTGTGTCAGTAGCAGTAACATGGCTGGTACTTGGGTTTCTCTTGGTCTGTTTTTCAAACCTCTATTTCTTATAAAGTTTCATAAATGTTTTTTTGAGAAGAAAGAAATTTATTTATAGACTTGTACCAAACCAGATTATCCATGACTAGGATAGGGTTGGGGATTAAAAGGATTTTTCTTTTTAAATGATTATTTTTACAATGTAAAATTAGGAATTTGTTTTCTAAATTAAGACTTTGTCCTTGCTCTATCTCTGAGGAACAGAGGTACAGATTTGAAGAGGGGAAAGTCAGTTACAGAAACTATTAAGAAGAGTAAAAAGCCAAAGTTCCATATTCCAAAATTGCTGGAGAACAACCTTTTTTTTTAAAAGGGGGGGGGGGGTGACCGTGTTTCATATTCAAACACACATTAATAAAAGGAAAGCATTTTAAAAAAAAAAGAGTTAGAGCCACTGTAGCTGCAGAGGAATGGGCGGAATTTTTAACCTTCAAAACAGTAGGAACTAAGAGGGAACAGTTGATAGACTTCCAGCTTAAGGAAGGGGGCAGAGTTGGAAGAATTATTGGATATTGATTGATTGATTGAACCTTGAAAAACTAAGGGCCATTAGATTTTTCACCAAAGATCGTGTTGATAGCCCTACAGAAAACAGTCCAGGGCATGGTTCGGGACAAAAGCCAGATTCCAGTGATCTTGGAAGTGGGTGTGTCACAGGGAGGCAGAAAGGAGATGTAAAGGGGTCCCTCCTGCAGGGTGGTAAAGTGTGTGCAGCCTCTGCAGTGAGGAGGAATGCCAAGGGCGTTCTTTGTAAGCCAAGTGCTGCTGCCGGGGATCCCAAGGGAGAGACCCTGCTGCAAGTGACCTTTAAAATATCAGATTCACAAATTACGTGCACACGTTTTCATCACTATAGCAGAAAGCATTGGGAATAAACTAAAAAGTTTGACTAGAGATATTTCCAAGCGTGATTATGTTCACCCCCATTGTTACTTCACCCCGTGGCGGTTACCACAGGCCCCTTGTTCCCCCAGGGCAAGGTCTGGGGTGTTGCTGCCCGTGGGAGCCCCAGAGACACAGCCATTCAGCGCAGCAGCTTCCAGGAAGAGAGAACTTCCAGGAGACAGTCGCATTTGTCACTGGCATGAATGAAGGACAGTAATCACACAACGTGATTTCCTTTCTAGTTTTCTCTGAATAAAATCATGTTCATTTAGAAGCATACGGAAATCAGTAAAGTGAGAAAAATACAGGAAATGCAGATATTTTTATTGGATCTTTAAAACATGTTATAGGTGTGACATCATGGAAAGGATTTATAGACAGTGTTTAAGATAGAAGTCACCGTAGACTGTGAAGTCCCTGAAGGGATTGACTGTGTCATCTGTGCCTCTGGTCATGTAGGCTGGCATACGGTCATGAGCACTCACCAGAATTTAAAATACCCATGTTGTTGGAGGTCAAGAAATCTATATATTTTTCTTATTTGCGTTACTCAGGTGAATATATTAGTTACTGAGTTCTGCAAAACCACTGAATTTAAGTCTGATTAAAAATTTGTCATGATCTGTTCATAAAATTAATGAAAATGAAGTGCATTGCTTTTCATTTTCTCTTTACAGTTTTTTCCACCTTAAGTTTATCTATTACTGTAAATGACTTTTATGTTCATAACCATATTTTCTCTAAATAAGTAAAGACTGTCTTCCTTTGAAAACTAAATTCATTTTTATTTGAAGAGAGTATATGGTTAAAGTTTATGTGTTTAGCCCCTTAACTTAATTTACTGTGTGAATAGAGCCTATGTTATAACACTCAGTCTCTTAAACACACACAAACTCATCTTTAAAAAGGAGGCACTCTTCAAATGTTATAAATAAGCAGCCTTCTTAGTATGAGTTGCCTTGTGAAAACATTGGTCGAGCCCATGTGTAGTCTGCCCCAAGTAGACACCTTGTCCTGTTTTCCTAAATCTTCAGATTGCAGACTTGATTAAAAGGCAAGAAGTTAATCTAGGTTATTCTGGGAGTAAGAGAAGGGTCTAAACTAGGACTGTGAAAAGAGATTGTGCATTTACTTTGTCCTGATGTTTGATTGTCATTACTAAGACAGCCACATTGTGTGGGGTCACCAAACCACCAAGCTTGGAATAGCAGAAGGTTGGAATATGTGACTAAAAGGAAGGGCCCAGAGGTGTTTGGCAAAGTCTGTGCTGACAATCATGAACCTGTATTTTTGTGTTTGTCCTGCTACTGACTCAGAACTCTTAAGCAAGTGACTTTACCTCTCTGTTTTCCCATCTGAAAATAGAGTTAGACTTAATAACTTCTTAAATGATGCTTGTGTGTTTCTGCTGACTGTAAAATTATTCCAGGAGTGGGCATTTAGCCTTGAGGTTGAGAAATTAAAAATTAAAAATTATTGCAGACTCCTATTTCTTATAGTAAGATGGACTGAATAGTCAGAAAGTAAAAAGGGAATAAGAAGCTGAGGAACTTTATAAAAATTCTATTTGGAAGACTAGTTCATCTGCTAGTTTACTGCCCAGATGTCCACAATGGGGAGGGCCAGGTCTGGCCAAAGCTGGGAGCCGGGAACTCAGCCCAGGTCTCCCATGTAGGTGACATGAACCCAACTGCTTGAACTATCGCTGCAGCCTCCCAGGGTCTGTATTAGCAGGAAGCTGGAGTCAGGACTCCAAGCCAGGCATGAAAGCAGGCACTTGGATGGCGGACACTGGCATCTAAGCCACTCGGTGAAATGCCCCATTTTTGCCCATTTTTTAATTGGATTGTTTTGTTACATTTTAGGAGTTTGTTGTATATTCTGAACATTAACCCCTTATCAGATGTATGGTATGCAGATATTTTCTCCATTTTATAGGTTAATTGTTCACTCTCTTGAGACAGTCCTTTGCTACATAAAAGTTTGATATAGTTCCGGTTGTCTATTTTTCCTTTGTTGTATTTGATTTTGGTGTCCTACCCAAAAATTCATTCCCAAATCCAATGTTATGATGATTTTTTTTGTGTTTCCTTCTAGGAGTTTTATAGTTTCAGATCTTACATTTAGGTCTTTGATCTATTTTGAGTTCATTTTGTATGTTGAAAGGATCTAACTTCATTTTTTTGTATGTGAATATCCAGTTTTCCTATCATTTGTTAGATTATCCTTTTCCTGTTGTATAGCCTTGACATCCTTTGCCAAAAATGATTTGACCGTCTTTATGTGGGAGTTTATTTCTGTGGTCTCTATATTTCTTTTCCATGGGTCTGTACGGTTTTTTTCTTTCAAGCCAGGACTGTGGTGGAATGAGGTGAAAAGGTCATATCAAAATGGCCATGGCCATGCTGTTTGATAGCTACAGCTTTGTAATGTGCTTTGAAATCAGAAAATATGTGCCTTCAGTTTTGTTTTTCAGTTTTATTTTGGGCATCTGGGGATCCTCCGAGAATCCACATGAATTCCAGTGTGGTTTTTTCTGTTTCTGCAGAAGACACCCTTGATATTTTGATAGGGATTTCATTAAGTCTATAAATTGCTTTTTGTAGTATGGATATTTAACAATGTCCAGTCCATGACATATGATGTCTTTCCATTTACAAATGTCATCTTTTTAAAAAAAAATTTTAAGATTTATTTAATTTGAAAGGCAGAGTTACTTGGAGAGAGAAAAAAAGAGAGAGAAGAAAAACAGAGACAGAGAGAGAATGAGAATCTTCCATCCACTGGTTCACTCCCCAAATGGCCGCAACCACCAGGGCTGGGCCAGGCTGAAGCCAGGAGCCAGGAGCTTCTTCCTGATCTCCTGCATGGGTGCAGGAGCCCAAGCCATATTCTGCTGCTTTCCCAGGTATATTAGCAGGGAGCTGGATCAGAAGTGGAGCAGCTGAGACTTGAACCAGCATATATATGGGATGTCAGCATTGCAGGCCGTGGCTTAGTCTATTACTCCACAACACTGGCCCCTGTGTATGTCATCTTTAATTTATTTCAGCAATATTTTGTAGTTTTCAGTATATAAGTCTTTTTAAAAGCTTATTTATTATTTATTTGAAAGGCAGACTTACAGAGAGAGAGGGTAAGATAGAGGGGCAGATCTTCTATCTACTGGTTCACACCCCAAATGGCCACAACAGCTAGGGCTGGGCCAAGCCAAAGCCACAAGCCAGGAGCTTCTTCCGGGTCTCCTACATGGGTGGCAGCGTTTCAGGCACTTGGGCCACCTTCCACTGCTTTCCCAAGGCCATTAGCAGGAAGCTGGATTGGAAGTGGAGTATCTGGTCATGAACTGGTGCCCATATGGGATGCTGATATGGGATACCAGTGTTGGAGGTGTTTACTTAACCCGTTACACCATAACACGAGGCCCAGTATATAAATCCTTAACCTTCTTGGCTACCTGTATTCCTAAATATTTTATTCTTTTATAATGCTATTATAAGTGAGATATTTTTTCTTCCTTTTCAGATTGTTCAAAGCTAGTTTATAGAAATTGAATTGATTGTTGTGTGTTACTTCTGTATCTTGCACCCGTGCTGAATTTATTAGTCCTAGCAGTTTTTTAATGAAATATTTAGGATTTTCTCCATATAAGATCATGTCATTTGTGAAGAGATAATTTTATTTTTTCTTACCACATTTAGATGCCTTTTTTTTTTTTCCTTCACTGATTGCTGTGGCTGAGATTTCCATTACCTGTGTTGAAAAGAAACAGAGCCTGGTGTGGCACAGAGGGTTAAGCAGCAGGTTGCAACACTGGCATCCCATGTCGGAATGCCGGTTCAAATCCTGGCTGCTCTGTTTCCGGTCCAGCTTCCTGCTAGTGTGCCTGGGAAGGCAGCAAAAGTGGCCACATAGTTGGCCCTCTGCCACCTATGTGGGAGACCAGGATGAAGTCCTGGCTTCTGGATTTGGTCTGGCCAAGCCCCAGCGGTTGTAGCCATTTGGGGATTGAACCAACAGTTGGAAGATATCTCATTGTCTCTTGCTCTTTCTGTGTCACTCTGCCTTTTAAATAAATAACTCAAACTTTAAAAAGCGGCAGGAGTGAAATATATTTTTTCTAAATAAAGTATGGCCACTTCTGCTGTCTTCTGGTTACGATATGTATGGTATCTTTTCCCATGCTCTCATTTCTGGCTTATATATTCTTACATCTAAAGCTAATCTCTTGTGGACAATATATTGAAATAGAGTCTTTTAAAAAAAACATATTTTAAAATATATGTATCATGTTATTTGAGGGACAGAGGGAGAAACAGAGGGAGAGAGAGGGAGTGCTGGTTCACTCCCCAAATGCCTATAATAGCCAGGGTTGGACTAGGGCCAGAGCCAGGGGCAAGGAACTCACTCCCAGTCTCCCATGGATTTTAAAAAAATCCATTTGGCCACTCTATGTCTTCAGACTGGGGAGTTCAGTCATTTACACTTAAAGTAGTTACTGATTGGGAAAGACTTCTTATTTCCATCTTGTTAATTGACCTTTGTGTTACCTTGTGTCTGTCCCTGTTTAACTCGCTGCCTCCGTTATGCTTCATTGATTTTTTATAGTGACATTTTTTGATTATTTTAAGTCATATTTATAGGCATTTTTCCTATAGTTATGGAGATTATATAAAAATTTTAGTTATATTATCTCTTTTTAAAATATATGTATCATGTTATTTGAGGGACAGAGGGAGAAACAGAGGGAGAGAGAGTGAGTGCTGGTTCACTCCCCAAATGCCTATAATAGCCAGGGTTGGACTAGGGCCAGAGCCAGGGGCAAGGAACTCACTCCCAGTCTCCCATGTGGGTGGCAGGAACTCAATCACTTGAGCTATCACCTGCTGTCTCCCAGAATCCATATTGACAGGAAGTAGTAATCCAGAGCCAGAGCCAGGAATCGAACCCAGGTACTCCACTGTAGGATGTGGCCATCTTAACTGCTAGCCTAAATTCTTGTGCCTACAATAATCTATTTTTAGGGGGTAACAACTTAACTTCTGTTGCATGTAAAACATCTCTTTGCTATACCTGCTTTTTTTTGCTATTGATATCACAAATTATCTTTTTGTATTCTGTATCTATAACATAGTTTTAGAGTTATTTTTACCTTTATCCTTTAAATTTTGTGTGTGAATTGGAATTTTTTTTTCAGCATCATGACAGTATTACAGGATTCCATATTTGTATCTATATGTACCTCCACCAGAAAACTTTGTTTTTACATGCTATTGTTTTTCTGTCTAAGATCCCTTCATTTCAGCTTGAAGAATTCTGTTTAGCAATTTTTGGTAGGCAGATCTAATGGTCATGAACTCTCTAAACTTTTGTTTATTCATAAGGCTTTTCATTTTTGAAGGGCAGTTTTGCCAGATATAGTATTCTAGGCTGGCAGTGCTTTACTTTCAGCACCTTGAATGTATCATCCCACTACCTGCTGTTCTGTAATGTTTCTTCTGAGAAATATACCAGTAATCTTACAGAAGTTCCCTTGTAAGTGATAAGTCTGTTGATACTTTAAAGATTCACTCTTTATCTTTGACTTTTGACAGTTGGGTTGTAATGTGTCTCAGTGTGAGCCTTTTTGGATTCAGCATAGTTGGAGTCCTTTGGATTTCTTGAATTTGGATTTCCATTGCTTTCTCATATTAGGGAAGTTTTTAGCCATTATCTATTCAAATAAGCTTCGCGCCCCATTTCTCTCTCCTTTCCTTCTGACACTTGCATAATGTCCATACTGCTTCCTAAGATGGTGCCTTGTAATTTACTTAGGATTTCTTCACTCTTCTGTGTTTTTGTTTGTTTCTTTGACTCAATAATTTCAGATGACCTTTTCTTCAAGTTCAATGATTTTTTAAAGATTTATTTTATTTATTTACTGAAAGGTGGAGTTATAGAGAGAGGAAAAGAGAGATCTTCCATCTGATGGTTCACTCCCCAAATGGCTGCAACAGCCAGTGCTGGACCAGGCCTGAACCAGAAGCCTGAAACTCCATCCAGGTCTCCCACGCGGGTGGCAGGGGCGCACCTGGCACTCTGATATGGATGTCAGCATCACAAACAGCAGCTTAACCCGCTATGCTGCAACACTGCCCGCTGTAAGCATTCTCTTACAGCACACTGAGCTTCTGTAAAGGGATAGTTTTAATTCTATGTTAGGTAATTTATAGATTTCCATAAAACAGCCACCTATCCAGGCCTTCACAGACTGACTTGGTGGGGAGAAGACCTTTGTGAGCTTGATGAGAGGTTACGGAGGCCTCAGACCGCTTGGATGTGGAGGTGTCTTCTCCGAGCTTGCTGGTGTGACTTTCAGTTCCAGAGTGTGCTGATTTCTTTATCGGGACTTTGCAGTCCCTGGATCCCTCCGCCCGCTGTGGGCAGCGCTGTAGGATCTTTGGTGCTGCAGCAAACCACGGAGCTCTTCTGGCCCCCGAGACCCAGGCAGTCAAGGTATGCTCATTTCCTGTGGGAACTTCGGGTCAGAGGAAGCAGAAACCAGCCCCTCAGGAAGCCCCCAAAGCAAGGACACCGGGCTGTGTTTCACTCCCCAGAGAAAGCAGCAAGTTGGATACTTGCTCCATGTTGCTTCTGTGGTGGGAGAGGTGCTCCAGCTGCTGCAACAAACCCAGGAGCTTTCCTTGGTTCTTAGCACCCCCAAGATGGCCGTAAAGTGCAGGTTCCTCATCAGGGCTCTGAGTCCCCCGAGACAGAAAACAGTTCCTCAGGCAGCTCCCGCAAGAGACAGAATATTGCACATGCATCGCACTCGTCCCTCTTCTTCCCAAGGGAACGGCTGCGCCTGGGGCTGTGTGGCCCTGTCCGGAGCTGCGCTGGCTCGGATGAGGGCTGACACAGTTTAAATGCAATGGCTTTTCATGCCTGTTTCGATGCAGCTGTTACAGCCTTGAGCTTACTTGGAGTATCCTGAATTCCAAGGTGATCTCTGGAGTTCTCATGAGGACTTTTGGACCACATATATTATATTTGGTGTCTCTGTTGGGGAACAAAGCCTGGGGCTCCCCACTCTGGCATCTTGCTAACTGCAGAGTTTTAAGTCTTTTGATATATACTACCAAAGTACCCTCAGAAAGCTTGTTCCTTTATTTCACGCACTAATCTGATATTTGGCCATTTGACTAGGCAAAAACAAGTTTTAGTACTTAGAATCATACTGCCAGAATTGTTTGAATTATGTATGTGTTGTTACATATAGGAATTTCTGTAGCAGTTTTAATTTTTGAAGCATATTAAAAGTTTATGAAGCCATCATAAACATTAGAACCGGAACATCAGCATTAATGTTGCACCCACCTGTGTGATCCTTCCTGTCCTGTCCTGTCTCCCCCATAGATAACCACTGTTTAGATTACATCCTCTCAGTTTTATAATTTTCCATTCCTTGCTTTATGTATATAAATATGTATTATTCACATATGCAAATGTTGCATGTTTTAACTCATTTTTTACCCTTCTGATGAACATATTCAGTGTTTGATATACTTGTTTTCACTTAATGTATTTTTTTGTTTTTTTTGACAGGCAGAGTTAGACAGTGAGAGAGAGAGACAGAGAGAAAGGTCTGCCTTCTGTTGGTTCACCCCCAAAATGGCCGCTACGGCCGGTGCTGCGCCAATCCGAAGCCAGGAGCCAGGTGCCTCCCCCTGGTCTCCCATGCGGGTGCAGGGCCCAAGCACTTGGGCCATCCTCCACTGCCCTCCCAGGCCACAGCAGAGAGCTGGACTGGAAGAGGAGCAACCAGGACTAGAACCCGGGGCTCATATGGGATGCCAGCACCGCAGGCAGAGGATTAACCAAGTGAGCCACGGTGCCGGCCCCCAGAGAGTAGGCTTTTTTTTAAAAAAAAAACAGTTTCATCAAAAAGGCTGTGGGAGCATATTGTAAATACTGTCATGTTATTTTCAATCACCTTTCATGGAGTAATAATGCCACACATGTACAGGTGTACATGGATCAATAAGCATTTGTAAGCCTGGGTGGATTTATGTTTAAATAACAAAATGTTACCATTTTGGCAATAATACTCATTTCAGTTTTGTAACAAACAACAATTACTATATCCTGGAGGGAAGTTATACAATGAATAGGCTCAGATGATAACAAGGGCCAGCGCTATGGCACAGTGGGTTAAAGCCCAACCTGTAGTGCCGGTATCCAGTATGGATGCTGGTTTGAGTCCTGGTTGCTCCACTTCTGATCCAGCTCTCTGCTATGGCCTGGGAAAGCAGCAGAAGACAGCCCAAGTCCTTGGGCCCCTGCACCCATGTGGGAGACCCAGAAGAAGCTCCTGGCTCCTGGCTTCGGACTGGTGCATTTCTGGCCATTGCAGCCATCTGGGGAATGAACCAGCAGATGGAAGACTCTCTCTCTCTCTCTCTCTCTCTCTCTCTCTCTCTCTCTCTCTCTCTCTCTGCCTCTCTGTAACTCTGCCTTTCAAATAAATAAGTAAGTTATTTATTTGAAAGGGTTACACTGAGAGAGAAGCAGAGAGCTGGATTGGAAGTGGAGCAGCCGAGTCTCAAACCGGAGCCCATATTTGAGGCTGGTGCTTCAGGCTAGGGCGTTAACCCACTGTGCCACAGTCCTGGCCCCAATAAATAAGTCTTTAAAAAACAAACAGAAGATAACAATTTAGAGATAATTTATCTGAGTTATTACAAAATGAGCACTGAAATTCCAAATGATACATTTATTTGAAAGAGGAAAATCCTTAGAATCATAGAATTTACATAGAAGGAATCCTGAAATATCCATGTGCAAAAAAAAAAAAAAAAAAAAGTCTGCCTGTTTAAAGTGTACAAAGTATGGAAATTCCCAAAGTAAACAATACAAATGGCCAGGAAGGAAACAAAAACTGTTGAACCTTACTTAATCTTAAAAATACATTAAGGGGGCCGGCGCCGCGGCTCACTAGGCTAATCCTCCGCCTAGCGGCGCCGGCACACCAGGTTCTAGTCCCGGTTGGGGCGCCGGATTCTGTCCCGGTTGCCCCTCTTCCAGGCCAGCTCTCTGCTGTGGCCAGGGAGTGCAGTGGAGGATGGCCCAAGTGCTTGGGCCCTGCACCCCATGGGAGACCAGGAGAAGTACCTGGCTCCTGCCATAGGATCAGCACGGTGCGCCGGCCACAGCGTGCCGGCTGCGGCGGCCATTGGAGGGTGAACCAACAGCAAAAGGAAGACCTTTCTCTCTGTCTCTCTCTCTCACTGTCCACTCTGCCTGTCAAAAAAAAAAAAAAAATACATTAAGGGGCCGGCGCCGCGGCTCACTAGGCTAATCCTCCGCCTTGCAGCACCAGCACACCGGGTTCTAGTCCCGGTTGGGGCGCCGGATTCTGTCCCGGTTGCCCCTCTTCCAGGCCAGCTCTCTGCTGTGGCCAGGGAGTGCAGTGGAGGATGGCCCAAGTGCTTGGGCCCTGTACCCCACGGGAGACCAGGAGAAGCACCTGGCTCCTGCCATCGGATCAGCGCGGTGCACCGGCCACAGCGTGCCGGCTGCGGCGGCCATTGGAGGGTGAACCAACAGCAAAAGGAAGACCTTTCTCTCTGTCTCTCTCTCTCTCTCACTGTCCACTCTGCCTGTCAAAAAATAAAAATAAAAAAAAAAATACATTAAGGGCCGGTGCAGTGGCTCACTTGGCTAATCCTCCGCCTGTGGCACCGGCACCCCAGGTTCTATTCTCGGTTGGGGCGCCGGATTCTGTCTCGGCTTCGGATCCGTGTAGTCCGGCCATAGTGGCCATTTGGGGAGTGAACCAACGGAAGGAAGACCTTTCTCTCTGTCTCTCTCTCTCATTGTCTATAACTCTACCCATCAAATAAATAAATAAATAAAATATTTTATTAAAAAAAAGCCTATTCTGTTACGCTTACCTATATGAATTTTTTTTTCTGATCATTGCTTTCTTCATCTGTAAAAATAAAATGATGACACCCATTTCTAAAAACAAAATTATATTCATAATTTTTCAGTTGCACAGTTGAAATTTTTTAAAGGATGTCAGTTTTCATTTTTTTCAAATGACCTATTGGAGGGAGGTCTTCCACCCACTGGTTCACTTTTGAAATGGCTGCAACAGCTGGAACTGAGCCAATCCGAAGCCAGGACCCAAGAGGTTCTCCCAGGTCTCCCACGTGAGTGCAGGGACCCAAAGCCTTGGGCCATCCTCCGCTGTTCTCCCAGGCCATAGCAGAGAGCTGGATTGAAAGTGGAGCAGCCAGGATTTGAACTGGCTCCCATATGGGATGCCGACGCTGCAGGTTGGGCTTTAACCCACTGTGCCTTAGCACCGGCCCCCAGTTTTCATTTTTTAAAGATTAGTTCTTTCCTCAGGATTTGAATCCATCAGGCTGGGAGGTTTTTGGGTACCTGAGAGAGACATCAGGGTTTTTTTGGTTTTGTGTTTTGTTTTGTTTTGTTTGCTAATTTGTTTCTACAAATGTGTGAAGAGTAGAGTAAAAGAAATGAAATGTTACCTAGATCAGTGGTTTTCAAACTCTTGATCTAAGCTCACTTAAGCAGATTGGAATAAAACCCACATAGACTTTCAAATGGGAAAAAATGTATTCTAACAGAAAAATTAGAGAAGAACAAAGTAATTAAAAATGCATCAAAGTGTGTCAGCATATTCAATGCTTTAAATTAAGGGGCTTTATTTTCCAGCAACATCAGTAATAAGGGAAATGTAATGTTTTAGATAACCTGTGATTTTAAGTAAGTTCATTAATCTTAAAGTATGGGGATTTTTTTTTTTTTTTAAGATTTATTTGAAAGTCAGTTACAGAAAGAGAGGGAGAGACAGAAAAAGAAAGATCTTCTATCTGCTGGTTTGCTCCCCTAGTGGTTGCAGTGCAGGGTGGGCCAAGCCAAAGCCAGGAGCTTTCATCTGGGTCTCCCCCATGGGTGGCGAGGGCCCAAGCATGTGGGCCATCTTCTTCTGCTTTTCCCAGGCCATTAGCAGGGAGCTGGATCGGAAGTGGAGCAGCCAGGTCTGGAACCTGCACCACGTGGGATGTGGGCATTGCAGGCAGTGGCTTAACCTGCTGTGCTACAACACTGGCCCCAAAATTAGGTGGATTTTAAGCACAATCTTATTTTTATTTATTCCAAGAGACTTTGTCAGAAAAATGAATATGAAGTATGCATACTCAAAAAAAAATGAATAGTGTATGTCAGTGGGCTGTCATTAAAAGTTAAACTTATGTAAGTGAAAAAAAATGCCATTATATGAATTTTAAAAGGAGTGAATAAAAACTGAGGGGCTCAGGGAATGGTTCCTGTAGAAGATATAGTGAAAATAGGATTTAAAAGTACAAGGCTTTCAGAAAGTTCATAGAAAACGCATATTATGCTGTGTCGACTTCAGAAATCTTGTACAGCAAACAAACTTGTCTTGTAATTCCAGTTTTCCTTCCACAGATTTGTTGAAGTCCCCTCTTGCATCTGGGACGGCAGTAGTGTTCAGCCCTGCCTAAAAATCCGTGCCACAGTCTTTCCAAAGGCAACCTTTACGTATCTGCGTAGCTGTCATTCTTCTCAGGCCATGCCATATCCGTACTGGGCCACACTCTGTCTTATACAGGGGGATCTAACCCTCTGCTATGTGAACATCGTTGCAGTGTTGGGAGAGAGTGGTGTCGGTGGTGTGCCCAGCCTGGGCTGCTGTTAGGGGGTTAGGGCCTGTCGCCATCCTCGATGAGAGGTGGATGACTGTCCTGTTCTGATCTTGCAACTCCAGCTGTTCTTTCTTCAAATGCTCTTTTTGCTTTGCTAGGTTTTACGAGTCAGGGTAGTCTCTCAGCATCTCACAAGTTCTATAAAACCAGGGGCTGTAACTGGGCACACATCTGAAAGAATGCATATGAAGACTACTATTAAATAATGTCTTAACTCGATTTCCCACAACGGCTTCCTTTTCAATGTAAGAACACGAGAATTACAGCCATAAGAAATCAGCTTCCTAATGAAACAGCCTGCCTGGTCCTTGGCAAATAAGTATGCTTTACAATGCATAATGTAGTGGTAATGTTTTCTCAGCATATTAAACAAATGCATTCTTATTTTTGTGTTTTCAGATAGTGGCCAGAACTGTAGTGCCAGTAGTAAAAGTGAACGACTAAGTGCCAAACTCAGAGCTTTACCTGGGACAAATGAACCTTATGAAAGTAGCAGTAACAAAGAAATAGGCAAGTGCTGCTTCTCCCCACCCAGTCCCCACAGGCATAGCAGGTCTGCCGAAGACTGGTGAGATGGCAAACCCCGTGTAATTGGGAATTACTAAAAATCTGATACTGCAGGCCAATCGGAAAATGACTTGGGAGAGCATTTCTGTTCACTCTGAGTTGTTCAGTTTTAATGATGAGACGTTGGCTTCACCTTGGTTGTGTTTTTCTCTATTCCTCTAACAATCTGTTTTGAAACCTAGATGCCTCGTACGTGGATCCACTTGGCCCGCAAGTAGAGAGGCCAAAAACTGCGGCCAAAAAGCGAGTCGACGAGGATGACTTTGCTGACGAAGAGCTAGGAGATGATTTACTTCCAGAATAACACACACTTCAGTGCGTGTCTTAATAAAGGAAAGAAGTCACCTTAAAGGATAACACTCAGGTTAAATGTTGGATTAAATATCCGAACTTTAATTTTGTACATTGTCAAAACTCTAAACAAGTGTATTCTGTTCCGAGTATGGATTTTAATTGTTTGGTTGTTTTTCCCTATGGAATAAAAACCTGTGAAATTAACACTTTTGCCAGTGACTACCTTACCTTTTTGAAAACTGACCCACAGGAAGAAATAAAGTTTTAGCACAACATAGGACTGACACACACATGTATCCACATAACTGTGTGGATGTACTCACTATAATTTACCCTTATTGCTGTAGTGTATGCTGATATTGTATATAATTTCATTAAAACTATAAAGTGCTACTCGTGAATTCACTAAATTGATTTTGTTGCTTGCAGCCTGTGTTAGGTCCCTATGCATGGTGAATTTATCTTATTTTATTTATAAATTTTTTAAAGATTTATTTATAGACAGAGGGAGAGACAGAGAGAAAGGTCTTCATCCACTGGTTCACCCCCCAAATGGCTGCAATGGCCAGAGCTGGGCTAATCTGAAGCCAGGAGCCAGGAGCTTCTTCTAGGAACCTGATGTGGGTGCAGGGGCCCAAATGCTTGGGCCATCTTCCACTGATTTCCCAGGCCATTAGCAGAGAGCTAGATTGGAAGAGGGGCAGCCGGAACATGAACCTGTGCCTATATGGGATGCCAGTGCTGCATGTGGAAGCTTAACCTACTTTGCCACAGCACTAGCCCCTTTAATTTTTTAAAAATTTGTTTAGAAAGGCAGAGTTAGAGAGAGGGGGTTCTCCATCCACTGGTTCACTCCCCAAATGGCAGCAATGGGAAGCCAGGAGCTTCCTCTTGAGTCTCCTGCGTGGCGCTGGGGCCCAAGTACTTAGGCCAACCTCTACTGCTTTCCCAGGCACATTAGCAGGGAGCTGGATCAGAAGAGAGCAGCCAGGATTCAAACCCTCACCCACATGGAATGCCAGGGTTGCACACAGTGGCTTTACCTGCTATGCCACAATGCCAGCCCCTGCCTAGTGATTTTTTTTTAAAGATTTGTTTATTTTACTTGAAAATCAGAGTTACACAGAGAGAGGAGAAGCAGAGAGAGAGAGAGAGAGAGAGAGAGAGAGGTCTTCCATCCGCTGGTTGGCCACAATGGCTGGAGCTGCGCCTGTCTGAAGCCAGGAGCCAGGAACTTCTGGGTCTCCCATGGGGGTACAGGGGTCCAAGGACTTGGGCCATCTTCTACTGCTTTCCCAGGCCACAGCAAAGAGCTGGATTGGAAGTGGGGCAGCCGGGACACGAACCGGCGCCCATATGGGATGCCAGCACTTCAGGTGGCAGCTTTACCCACTGTGCCACAGCGCCGGCCCCACCAAGTGAATTTTTGTTAAAGGTAAATTTTTTGGAGTTTAGAAACTTGTAAGTTTTTGGAAGTTTTGCCTTATGAGGGTAATACTAATAGAATACTATATTTTGGAAAAAGTAGAAAGTTTAATGAGAAAAAACACCAAACCATAACCTTAATGCTCTTCTCTGTCGTTCCTTTCTGTGCTCATCCCAGTGGCGTGTTCCAGCAGCACAGACCCCATTTATGACTTCAGAAATTGAGCAGAGAGCAGGGTTGCCTGCAGTCCTCTTTAGCAGTGGGTTCAGCTGATGTCTAGACTGCCCAGAAGGATTATAATTACAGTAATGGGGCAGTCAGAAGGGGTGGATCATCTCTTTTTTTCTAGCTTGGTACAATATTTAAAAATACACACTTATGATGCCAAGTTTAAATGTCATTGTGATTGTGTGCTGACTTCCATAAAACATGACTAAGGGATTCCTCACAAATACCCGAGGGGACAGCACTGTGGCATATCATATGGGTGCAGGTTCGGGTCCCAGCTACTCCACTTTGAACCAGCTCCTTGCTGGTATGCCTGGGAAGGCAGTGGAGGATAGCCCAAGTCCTTGGGCTCCTGCGCACTTGTTGGGGACCCAGAGAAAGCTCTGGGCTTCTAGCTTTGGATCAACCCAGCTCTAAGAGCCATTGCAGCCATTTGGGGAGTGGACCAGCAGATGGAAGACCACTCTCTGCCTCTGCCTCTTCCTCCCTGTGACTCTGCCTTTCAAATAAATATTTTTAAAAACCAAATACACTCTAGTTGGAAGTAAAAGATAAACAGAAATGACTTACAAGACTACCATTTCAGACATAATTCTCTTTTAGTAAACACTTGCCAGAAAATGGAGTTTCACATCATTAACACCAACATTCCAAGAGTCCAAGTATCACTGGCATAAGGGCACACTCTGACCATAAGACATCTTTCTTACTTACCAGATAGTTTTATATTTTAATTGCGAAGGTCAGTTACTGTCGCTCCCCGTCTTCGTGGAGGAACGACACAGGACCCTGCGCTGTTCTTTCATCTGCTCAGCCCTCCCCGGGTTTGCTGCTGGTTCTTCCCGGGTTGGCTACCGTCCCTTCCACCTCTGTGGAAGGGCGGTTCCCCCTGGCCACTTTCCCCACTTCCGCGGGGGAGTGGCACACCGCCGGCCGGCTCTCTCGGGGGCTGCACAGGTGTTCCTTCAGATAGATGTTCCCCTTAGATGTTCCCCTTAGATGTTCCTGGTGCATGTTGTCTCTCTCCTCCTTTATAGTCCTCTTCCACCAATCCCAACTCGGCTGCCCACACGCCGAGTACGCTGCTCTCCTCCAATCAGGAGCAGGATCAGCTCCTGGAGGTCATCACTCAAGTTGGCAAGAGGCAGCTGCGTAGAAGCTGTTTCCTCCTCTCCCAGCGCCATATTGTGGGAGAGCAGATGCACAGAATAAGTCTTAATTCCAGTAACTTAGTCTAGTCCGAGTTGCTCCCCACAGTTACTAAAGCCAAACTTGTTCTTCTCAAGGAAAATTTATATGTCCATTCAATCAGAGACTTTACACCTTTCTCGGCCTATTCATTTGCAGGTAGAAGTAGAAACTGTAACCAGGTACTTCATAGCTTGCATTCACAAATGATACCTGATCCTCACCTGCTGCCCTTTTTTAAAAGAAAAAAATTTGAGGCCAGCACTGTGGATAGTAGGCTAAGCCTCTGCCTACGGCACCAGCATCCCATATGGGCACTGGTTTGTATCCTGGCTGCTCCTCTTATGATCCGGTTCTCTTCTATGGCCTGGGAAAGCAGTAGAAGATGGCCCAAGTGCTTGGGCCCCTGCATCCATGTGGGAGACCTGGAAGAAGCTCCTGACTTTGGATCGGCCCAGCTCCAGCCATTGTGGCCATTTGGGGAGTGAACCAGCAGAGGGATGACCCTTCTCTCTTCTTTTCTGTAACTCTGCCTCTAAAGTAAATAAATAAAATCTAAAAAATAAAAATTTAAAAAGATTTATTTTTTTATTTGAAAGGTAGAGCAACAAAGAGAAGCAAAGACAGAGAAATCATCCATACATTGGTTAACTTCCCAAACGGCTGCAACAGCCAGGGGCTAGGCTGAAGCCCAAAGCCAGAAACTCCAACCAGGTCTCCCACATGGGTGGCAGGGGCCCAACTCCTTGGGCCATCATCAGCTGCCACAATGCCAGCCTTGAGTGATGTGTTTTAGTTTAACCTTCAGAAACCAGTGATCACATTGGTTGCCTTGAAGATGAAGCAGGCAGCTTGGGTGACAGAGAAGGATCAGAACTAATAGTAGTTTCAGTAAGAGATGAAGGTCACCTTCATCAGGTATTTGTCTGCTTCTTATCACTACAACAAATAACTGAGAGGAACTTCTTAGGAAATAAAGTCTATTTCAGCTCACAGTTTTGGAGGTTCACAGTTCAAGATCAGCCAGCCCCATTAGTCTGGCATTTGATGCACAGTGGGTGGAGTACATAGTGTGCCAGGTGCAGAGAGGGGAGCTAGGCCAAACTTGGTTTAAATAATCAACATTCTCTTAAGAATGAACTCAGTTTAAATAACTAGCTTCCTCATGAGAACTATCGTCCAAGGTCACGGCCCAGTGACCTAAACACATTTGAGACATTTGGTCTGCCTCTCAGACAAAATTGGATCAAGCCTCCACCTTTAATTTATTAACTGTTAACAATCCATTAACCATTAATGTAAGTCTTTGAGGACAGAACCCCTAACACATAGGCCTTTGGGGAACAAATTATTCTTTTCTTTTGGGTTTTTTTTTTTGTTTGTTTTTAAAGATTTACTTATTTATTTGAAAGGCAGAGTTACAGAGAGACAGAGAGAGAGAAAGGTCTTCCATCTGCTGGTTCACTCCCCAAATGGCTGCAATAGCCAGCACTGAGCAGATCCAAAGCCAAGAGCCAGGAGCTTCTTCCAGGTCTCTCATGTGGGCAGGGGCCCAAGCACTTGGGCCATCTTCTGCTGCTCTCCCAGGCCATAGCAGAGAGCTAGATCAGAAGTGGAGGAGCTGAGACCTGAACCAGCGCCTATATGGGATGCCAGCACTGCAGGCGGGGGCTTTACCCACTATGCCACAGCACTGGTCCCAGGGAAACAAATTATAACCTCTTACCCCTGATCCCCAAAAGTTCATGTCCATTTTACAATGCACTTATTCCATCCTCCAAAGTCTTAATATTCCAATGTCTTAATTCAGTCCAAAAGTCCAAAGTCAAGACTCAAAGGCAAACTCCTCCAGAGCTGGGGGAACTAAGTAGTCATGTTTAAATTTAAGCTATCTCTTTAGCATCCAGGTGGAGATACAAGGTTAAATATTTCTTTTTTCATTTCTTTTTTTTTTTTTTTTTTTTGCAGTTAGATTTATAAATCTGCAGTTCAGAAGAGACCTGGATCTCATAAAGATCTATGTGGATCTTGTGTAGATTTGGGATCCATCAGTATAATTAATCCCACAGAGCTGAGTGATATCACGTAGTTCTCAGAGTGGGGATACAGAAAAAAAGCAACCCGAGCAACGAGCCATTGAGTACATTTGGAGGTCAGGAGGAAAAAGATGACCCAGCCAAAGGGACTGAGAACAGCAACAAGTGAAATAGAAAGATTCAAAATTGAGATTTGGGCTTTCATTTCTTTCTTTCTTTCTTTCTTTCTTTCTTTCTTTCTTTCTTTCTTTCTTTCTTTCTTTCTTTCTTTCTTTTTTTTTTTTTTACCTACTTCTGCCCACTGTGTTCCTGGCCTCCAGGGCGCGCTTAGGAGCGGGCGGGCCCCCCTCGGCTTCCGTCTCCCTTTCACTTCTTAAGAGGATGTAGTAGATTAGGGCAGGCCCATACTCCTGATCAACTAGAAGAAAAATACAAATTGCAAATCACAACAAAAATCAACAGCAACAAACTAAGCTAAAATTCTACAGAGGAGCCATTTCTAGATGGGCTGATTATCTGGGCTATTTTCATTCCTGGAGACATTTGTCAATCCTGACCATGGGCTGAGAATTGAGTATGACTAGGGAAAGAGAAGCAAGGCTTTTGGTGGTCACGTAAGATTAGCATAGCAAACTGAAAGCTTAGAGAAGCCCTAAACGCACGACAGGTGTTCCACCATGGGACATTGCCGACGTGGTGCTCAGGCTGGGCAATGCCAGAAGCTGGGGAACTGGTTCTGCAGACGTACAGTCCTCGGGAGACAGAGTCCTAATGGAAGGAAGGACTTTCCACAGACACAATTAGTGGATCCTCAAGTATTTGATAGTTCATCAATTGCTGTGCGGGCAGTCTAATGGGGCCGCCGGTTCAAGTCCCGACTGCTCCACTTCCAATACAGCTCTCTGCTATGGTCTAGGAAAGCAGTGGAGGATGGCCCAAGTGGTTGGGCCCCTGCACCCACATGGGAGACCCGGAAGAAGCTCCTTGTTCCTGGCTTCGGGTCAGTGCAGCTCTGGTCATTGTGGCCAATGGGGGAGTGAACCATCAGATGGAAGATCTCTCTCTTTCTCTCTCTGTGTAACTCTGCCTTTTTTTTTTTTTTTTAAGATTTATTTATTTATTTAAAAAAGTTACACAGAGAGGAGAGGCAGAGACAGAAAGAGAGAGAGAGAGAGAGAGAGGTCTTCCATCCGATGGTTCACTCCCCAATTGGCTGCAACGGCCGGAGCTGTACCAATCCAAAGCCAGGAGCCAGGAGCTTCTTCCAGGTCTCCCAATGGGTGCAGGGACCCAAAAACTTGGGCCATCTTCTGCTGCTCTCCCAAGCCATAGCAGAGCTGGACAGAAACCGGAGCAAGCCGGCGCTGTGGTTCACTAGGCTAATCCTCCACCTGCGGCACTGGTACTCCAGGTTCTAGTCCCGGTTGGGGCGCCAGTTCTGTCCCGGTTGCTCCTCTTCCAGTCCAGCTCTCTGCTGTGGCCCGGGAAGGCAGTGGAGGATGGCCCAAGTGCTTGGGCCCTGCACCCGCATGGGAGACCAGGAGGAAGGACCTGGCACCTGGCTTCAGACCGGCACAGCGCGCTGGCCAGTGTGGCCATTTGGGGAGTGAACCAACTGAAGGAAGACCTTTCTCTCTCTCTCTCTCTCTCTCTCTCTCTCTCTCTCTCTCTCTCTCTCACTGTCTACCTCTGCCTGTCAAAAAAGAAAGAAAGAAACTGGAGCAACCGGGACTCAAACTGGCACCCAAATGGGAGGCCGGTGCTTCTGGCCAGGGTGTTAACCTGCTGCACCACAGCACTGGCCCCATGCCTTTCAAATAAATAAATAAATCTTAAGAAAAGAAGGGCAGGGCAGAGAAGGGAAGGGAAAAAAGAATGCAGAAGAAGATGACCCTAGTGCTTGGGCCCCTACCACCACCACATAGGAGACCATGATGGAGATCCAGGTTCTAGCTTGTGCCATTACAGCCATTTGGAGACAAAACCAGCAGGTAAAGCCGGCGCCGTGGCTCAATAGGCTAATCCTCCACCTTGCGGCGCCGGCACACCGGGTTCTAGTCCCGGTTAGGGCGCCGGATTCTGTCCCGGTTGCCCCTCTTCCAGGCCAGCTCTCTGCTATGGCCAGGGAGTGCAGTGGAGGATGGCCCAGGTGCTTGGGCCCTGCACCCCATGGGAGACCAGGAAAAGCACCTGGCTCCTGGCTCCTGCCATCGGATCAGCGCGGTGCCCCGGTTGCAGCGGCGGCCATTGGAGGGTGAACCAACGGCAAAGGAAGACCTTTCTCTCTCTGTCTCTCTCTCTCTCACTGTCCACTCTGCCTGTCAAAAATTAAAACAAACAACAACAACAAAAAAAACAGCAGGTAGAAGATTCTCTCTCTCTCTCTCTCTCTCTCTCTCTCTCTCTCTCTCTCTCCCACCCCGTCTCTCTGGCAAATAAATAAAATAAATCTTAAAAAATTAAAAAATAGGGGCTGGCGCTGTGGTGCAGTGAGTAAAACTACTGCCTGCAGTGCTGGCATCCCAAGTTCAAGTCCTGGCTGCTCCGCTTCCAATCCAGCTCTCTGCTGTGACCTGAGAAAGCAGTGGAAGATGGCCCAAGTCCTTGGACCCCTGCACTCACATGGGAGACCCAGAAGAAACTCCTAGCTCCTGGCTTTGGATTGGCGCAGCTCTGGCCATTGCAGCCAGTTGGGGAGTGAACCATCAGATGGAAGACCTCTCTATCTCTGCTTCTCCTTCTCTCTCTGTGTAACTCTGACTTTCAAAAATTAAAAAATAAAAATAAATAAAATTTCCTAATTTTGATAATTGCAGCTGGTCACATAAATTAATGTTATTGTTCCAAGGAAATACCCAAAGTAGTCATTTGTGAGCCAAGATCTTAATGTCTGCAACTCGATGGTTCAGTGGTTCACACACACACACACACAAAAAAAAGGTATAATGATCAAGTAAATGTAGAAAAGTGTTAGCTCTGGATGTGTGTGAAAGGCAAATGGAATTCCTTGTATTATGCTTTCAACTTTTCTGTTAAGTCTGAAATTATTTCAAAATAGAAGCTTTTAAAAAGATTGATTTATTCATTTGAAAGACATAGTTACAGAGAAAAGGAGAGACAGAGAGAGAGCAAGAGATCTTCCACCTGCTGGTTCACTCCTCAGAGGGCCACAGTGAGCAGGGCTGGGCCAGATCAAAGCCAGGAGCCAAGAGCTTCTTCTGCGTCTCCCATGTGGACTACTGGGGCCCAGGGACTTGGGCCACTTTCCATTGCTTTTCTCAGGCCATCAGCAGAGAGATGGATCAGAAGTGGAGCAGCCAGGACTCAAGCTAGCGCCCACATGGGATGCTGGCACCACAAGCAGTGGCTTAAATGGCTGTGCCACAGCATTGGCCGAAAAATAGTTTTTAAAAAACTAATGGGGGATAAAATATGATACTTGATTAATCCGAATAAAATCAAGTAAAGGAGAAATAAAGAAACAAGTAGTAGATGGACAAAGAGAAAACAAGTAGCAAGGTGGTAGGACTTCAGCTCAATTACATTAGTGTGTCACTGCTCTGTATCCATGGGGGATTAGTTTTGGAAAAGCCCCCCCCCCCCCCAAGAATAGTAACATCAGAATGTTCAAGTCCTGCATATAAACTTTTTTTTTTGACAGGCAGAGTGGACAGTGAGAGAGAGACAGAGAAAGGTCTTCCTTTGCCGTTGGTTCACCCTCCAATGGCCGCCGTGGCCAGCACGCTGTGGCTGGTGCGCTGCGCTGATCTGATGGCAGGAGCCAGGTGCTTATCCTGGTCTCCCATGGGGTGCAGGGCCCAAGCACTTGGACCATCCTCCACTGCACTCCCTGGCCACAGCAGAGAGCTGGCCTGAAAGAAGGGCAACCGGGACAGAATCCGGCACCCCGACCGGGACTAGAACCCAGTGTGCCGGCGCCGCAAGGTAGAGGATTAGCCTAGTGAGCCGCAGCGCCGGCCAACATATAAACTGTTGTACTATCCTTCCATATACTTGAAATCATCTCTAGATTACTTGTAATACCTAATACAATGTGCATGCTATGTAAATATTGTATTGGTTATGAAATAATGACAAGAAGAAAAGTCTGGGACCAAAGCTGTGGTATAGTGGGCTAAGCCTCCACCTTTGGCGCCGGCATCCCATATGGGTGCTGGTTCATGCCTCGGCTGCTCCTCTTCTGATCCAGCTCTCTGCTATGGCCTGGGAAAGCAGTAGAAGGTGGCCCAAGTCCTTGGGCCCCTGCACCTAGTGGGAGGCCCGGAGGAAGCTTTGTCTCCTAGCTTTAGATTGGCCAGGCATTAACTGTTGTGGCCTTTTGGGGAGTGAACCAGCAGATGGAAGACCTTTCTCTCTGTCTCTCCCTGTCTGTAACTCTACCTCTCAAATAAATAAATAAAATCTTAAAAATAAAAAAAGAATAAGTCTGTACATGCCCAGTACTGATGCAAATATTTTTCTAATATTTCCAGTATGGTTGGTTGAATCCACAAATATGCAACTTGAGGATATGAAAGGCCAACCATAATTACATTACATTAGTAATTATAAATATGAAAATTATATTAGAAATTTTAAATTAATATTATTAATCATATTAGTAATTGTATTAGTAAATATGGTAAATGTATATAGACTATTCCAATTAAATGACAAAGATTATCAGACTAATAAAAAAAGAGACATTTTGGGGCCGGTGCTGTGGCGCAGCAGGTTAATGTCCTGGCCTGAGGTGCCGGCATCCCATGTGGGCGCTGGTTCTAGTCCCGGCTGCTCCTCTTCCCATCCAGCTCTCTGCTGTGGGCTGGGAGTACAGTGGAGGATGGCCCAGGTCCTTGGGCCCCTGCACCCGCATGGGAGACCTGGAGGAAGCTCCTGGCTCCTGGCTTTGGATCAGCACAGCTCCAGCTGTTGCAGCCATCTGGGGAGTTAACCATTGGATGGAGGACCTCTCTCTCTCTCTCTCTCTCTCTCTCTGCCTCTCCTCTCTCTGTGTAACTCTGACTTTCAAATAAATAAATAAATCTTAAAAAAAAAAAAAAAAAAAGAGAGAGAGAGAGAGAGGCTGGCGCAGCAGCTCACTTGGCTAATCCTCTGCCTGCAGCACCAGCACACCAGGTTCTAGTCCCAGTTGGGGCACCGGATTCTGTCCCGGTTGCTCCTCTTCCAGTTCAGCTCTCTGCTGTGGCCCGGGAAGGCAGTGGAGGGTGGCCCAGGTGCTTGGGCCCTGCACCCGCATGGGAGACTGTCGGGGACCATGCAGCATGTGGCCTCTTAGTGGAAAGACAGGACTGACAGCCCAGACCAGATAGTACTGATAATGCAACCTTGGGTGACCTTATGCCTTAAGACCTTGTAACCTTTCCCCTACTTGCACAAGCATTGCAGCTACAAGATAAGCTCTCCCTCCTTCCCCCGCCCGACATCCTGCCCTCCTAAATGCCCCTCCTTCCCCTGCCCGACACCCTGCCTTTATGATATATAAGTGTGTGCTTGGAAAATAAAAATCGCAGCTTGATCAGCCATCTTGTCTTGCTGCCATCTTTGTGTCTCCTGTCCCTTTCATTTCTCCTTCTAGGTGTTCGGCCCCAGTTGCTGTCCCGCGGGACAGGACAGGAGACCAGGAGGAAGCACCTGGCTCCTGGTTCAGATTGGCACAGCGCGCCGGCCACAGCAAGCTAGCTGGCTGTAGTGGGCATTTGGGGGGTGAACCAATGGAAAAGGAAGACCTTTCTCTCTGTTTCTCTCTCTCTCTAACTCTGCCTGTCAAAAAAATTTAAAAAAAAAAACAGAGGGCCCGTGCCGCGGCTCACTTGGTTAATCCTCTGCCTGTGGTGCCAGCATCCCATCTGGGTGCTGGGTTCTAGTCCCGGTTGCTCCTCTTCCAGTCCAGCTCTCTGCTGTGGCCCGGGAAGGCAGTGGAGGATGGCCCAGGTGCTTGGGCTCCTGCACCCGCATGGGAGACCAGGAGGAAGCAGCTGGCTCCTGGCTTCGGATCGGCACAGCGCTGTCCGTAGTGGCCATTTGGGGAGTGAACCAATGGAAGGAAGACCTTTCTCTCTGTCTCTCTCTCACTGTCAATAACTTTACCTATCAAATAAATAAATAAATAACTGCTATTCCTTTAAAAAAAGAGAGAGAGAGACATTTTAAATATAAGGGCACTGACAGGTTCAAGGGGTCAAAAATATACTATTTTTTATTTTTAAAATATTTTTTGTTATTTGAAAGAGTTACAGAGAAGGAGAGCCAGAGGCAGAGAGAGAGAGAGAGGAACAGAGAGATCTTCTGGTTCACTCCTCAAATGGCCACAACAGCCAGGGCTCAGCAGGCTGAAATCAGGAACCAGGAGCTTCTTCCAGGTCTCCCACATGGGTGCATGGGCCCAATCACCTGGGCCGTCCTCTGTTGCTTTTCCAGGTGCATTAGCAGAGAGCTGGATTGCAAGCGGAGCACCTGGGACCTGAACTGGTACCCATATCAGATGCTGATACCACAGGTGGAGGCTTAATCTTCTATGCCACAGCACCAGCCACAAAAAGATATTATTTCGTCAAAAATAATAGGGGATGGGTCACTTATGTGAAACGCAGCAAAAATCCTAATATGATCAAGACATTTAATTTTGGCAATAATTATATTATTTTAATTTGCTTAAAAAGGCATTGCAATGAATTATTGGGGAAATTCTCAACAACTTGGGTTGGGATAATTCATCAACAGAATAGGAACACTTTAGAGTGTTGTGGTATAAATGGGAACAGAGGAATTCAATGGTAGCTGGAGTAAGACCCAAGACCAAGAAAGGTCCATCAAATGTATTAGGAAAGGAGATCGAAATATGAGGTTGAACACAAGTAGGTTAGCATTTTGGGTGGCAGGAAAAATGTAATAGCTCTCATCTGTGTCTGCGTAATGTGTGATGAGGAAAAATTAAAGTCAAGATTTCAAAGAAGGGATATAACTTAGTGACCCTGGGAAATGGGAATATAACTGGGAAAGTGTAATAAGATACTTGTGTTGAATGCTAACCTGAGAAATGTGGTCATAAATCAGAATCATCATGTCGGCACAGTTCTACCAGTGTTGGGATTATTCCAGGCAAGTACCACCGAAGAAAGGAGCAAACACTTGTGGTTGTTTACAGGCATGTAGTGATAGTGTTGCTTGTGAACTCTAAACCAGACAAGAAAGGAAATAAGACTAAGGAAAAGAATGATTAGTGAACAGTATATGACTGGTAGACCGGAAGAGGTCAGGATTGCAGGAGTGTTAAGGAGAGATTTATGTCAGAGAACAGGACATGCGAAATCAGATGTTTGCATGTGGTTGGTCAATAGTGATAACACTTTGGATATAACATATGATTTGATCATTGAAATGGAAAAAAAGACAGCTGGAGCTAACAAAATAATTTAGAAACTGGGGAGCCGGCGCCGTGGCTCAATAGGCTAATCCTCCACCTTGCGGCGCCGGCAAACCGGGTTCTAGTCCCGGTTGGGGCGCCGGATTCTGTCCCGGTTGCCCCTCTTCCAGGCCAGCTCTCTGCTATGGCCAGGGAGTGCAGTGGAGGATGGCCCAGGTGCTTGGGCCCTGCACCCCATGGGAGACCAGGAAAAGCACCTGGCTCCTGGCTCCTGCCAGGATCAGCGCGGTGCGCCGGCTGCAGCGGCGGCCATTGGAGGGTGAACCAGCGGCAAAAAGGAAGACCTTTCTCTCTCTGTCTCTCTCTCTCACTGTCCACTCTGCCTGTCAAAAAAAAAAAAAAAAAAAAAAAAAGAAACTGGGTATTAAGTCATCTGTATGCAAGTTAAAGATGTCAGTCAGGAATAATGAACAAGAATCATGGTGGATCTGGGTGCTAAAACCATCAATGACGGCCGGCACCGCGGCTCTCTAGGCTAATCCTCCGCCTTGCGGCGCTGGCATCCCGGGTTCTAGTCCGGGTTGGGGCACCGGATTCTGTCCTGGTTGCCCCTCTTCCAGGCCAGCTCTCTGCTGTGGCCCGGGAGTGCAGTGGAGGATGGTCCAAGTGCTTGGGCCCTGCACCCCATGGGAGACCAGGAAAAGCACCTGGATCCTGGCTCCTGCCATCGGATCAGCACAGTGCGCCGGCTGCAGCAGCCATTGTAGGGTGAACCAACGGCAAAGGAAAACCTTTCTCTCTGTCTCTCTCTCTCACTGTCCACTCTGCCTGTCAAAAAAAAAAAAAAAAAAAAAAAAAATCAATGAGTAAAGGGAGTGACCAGAAGGTGACAAAAATGAAAGCCAGCAGAGGGAGAATCTGAGGACAGTCCTCTACAGGAAAGAAGTTTGGGTGGATACATTTATGAATAGCTCAAGAAGATGAATATGGAAGTAGCCCACTACACTTTGGCTTTTGGAGTTACTGTGCCCAAGAATGATTTAAAAGATTTCCTCCAACAGATTGGTCCATGCTAGTCTTGCAGCCAAATGGGCATTGGGATTACTAAGTAAACCAGGCGATGAGAAAGAGGAACTCGAGAGGACATAAAATTGCTGTGTACTACACGGATGGAAATATCCGCAGTAGAGAGCACTGCAGGCACGACTGTTCCTAGAACATGATGAGCTTGGTTTTGAGTATTTTGTTTGCCTTTTTGACAACTATGTATCTTACATTTGGACTTAATTATGTTTATTTTATATCTTCTAAAATATCTTAAAATTGGAATGAAATTCATTATAGGGAAATAAAACATCTGCACCATTTATAAAACTTTTTTCTCAACTGTTTATAGACTCACAAAGGTGAATTTTATGTTCTACCAAATAGGTGTGCATTTTCAGTAATTTTTCATGTCACAAAATGAAAGTGTTTTTGTGCCCACTTCCAAGACAATCAAGGAAGAATGGGTTGCCATGGTATCAGGTGGTGGAAGATATTTTGTTGAATAATATACAGATTTAGCAGTTTGGCATTGTTGCCTTACACATGAAAGGATGCCATAATGTGACATAGCAAGTGTTCCAATGACTCGTGTAACGTTCTTTCTCTTGAAGAACTCCCACTTTTTACTTTTTCCAACTATAAAGGTTAATTCAAAAGTTCATGGAAACTGAAATTAAAAGATATTTTGATGGAAGAAAATATTTTGGGGCCGGTGCTGTGGTATAGTGAGCTAAGCCTCCACCTGCGGAACTGGCATCCCTTATGGCTCATATGGGATTTGAGTCTCAGCTGCTCCTCTTCCAATCCAGCTCTCTGCTATGGGAGAGCAGAGGAAGATGGCCCAAGTGTTTGGGCCCCTGCACCCATGTGGGAGAACTGGAAGAAGCTCCTGGCTCCTGATCAGCCCAGCTCCGACCATTGCAGCCATTTGGGGAGAGAACCAGCAGACGCAAGACCTCTTTCTCCATCTCTCCCTCTCTTTGCCTCTCAAATAAATAAAATCTTTTTTAAAAAAGGAATACTTTGTTTTAAAAAATATATTTCTTGAATCCACACATATAGGGGTTTTCAACAAGTTCATGGAAAATGCACACCATGAGAAAACTATGCATAGATTCCAAAACTTTTTGCACCAATAAGCTTGTCATGTGGATTTTTATTTACTAATTTGAGAGGCAGAGAGAGTTGAGAGCTCTCCCATCTCGTTCACTCTTCAAATGCTCTTGAAAGCTGGGTCTGTGCGTTGAAGCAGGGAGGCAGTTCTTTAGGTTCTGTATTAGCAGGAAGCTGGGGTCAGGAGCTGGAGTGGGGACTCAAACCAAGGGGCTCTGAGAGGGGAGGAAAGTGTCTCAACTCTTAACTGCTAAGTGCCTACCTCTAAACTTATTTATTTATTTATTTATTTTTGACAGGCAGAGTGGACAGTGAAAGAGAGAGAGAGAGAGAAAGGTCTTCCTTTTTTTTTTTTTTTTTTTTTTTTTTTTTTTTTTTTTTTTTTTTTTTGACAGGCAGAGTGGACAGTGAGAGAGAGAGACAGAGAGAAAGGTCTTCCTTTTGCTGCTGGTTCACCCTCCAATGGCCGCCGCTGCAGCCGGCGCACCGCGCTGATCCTGGCAGGAGCCAGGAGCCAGGTGCTTTTCCTGGTCTCCCATGGGGTGCAGGGCCCAAGCACCTGGGCCATCCTCCACTGCACTCCCTGGCCATAGCAGAGAGCTGGCCTGGAAGAGGGGCAACCGGGACAGAATCCGGCGCCCCAACCGGGACTAGAACCCGGTGTGCCGGCGCCGCAAGGTGGAGGATTAGCCTATTGAGCCACGGAAGGTCTTCCTTTTGCCGTTGGTTCACCCCTCAATGGCTGCTGTGGCCGGCGCACTGCGCTGATCCGAAGCCAGGAGCCAGGTGCTTCTCCTGGTCTCCCATGGGGTGCAGGGCCCAAGCACTTGGGCCATCCTCCACTGCACTCCCGGGCCACAGCAGAGAGCTGGACTGGAAGAGGAGCAACCGGGACAGAATCTAGCACCCCAACCGGGACTAGAACCTGGGGTGCCGGCACTGCAGGCAGAGGATTAGCCTATTGAGCCACGGCGCCGGCCAAAACTTATTTTTAATTCCATTTTCCATTAAGTATTCCTGTAAAAACAATTAGCAAGCATGGATATCTTTATTCTCACTTTACTCAGAAAACATGAAAAATATATGTACTAGTCAGAAAGTTATTTCATAACCCCTAACAAATGTTGACTTAGCAAATGCTATAAGTTGGTTAAATTGGAGATTTCAGAGGGATTTTTAGCAATAATTACTAAGCTCTTCAGTTACACAGATTCAAGGCATAAAAAAAGTGTTTTACTACACAGTTTAATGCGTAGTTAACCAATGGCTTACAATGTAGTCAAATACCAAAACTGCAAATACCAGAACTGCATTTAAGGAGCTATAAACTACATATTCAGGCACTTTCAACAAGCTTTCAGCTGGTGTTGATCTTTTATTTTCAGATCAAGACAGTCAATGGCTGGTGCTGCCTAATTTGAGTTGGCTGCTAGGCTTAGGATCCAGCTCTCTGCTAACGTGCCTGGGAGACCAGTAGGAGCCATCTGACCATCTAGCCCAGCCACTGTGGCCATTTGGGGAGTGAACCAGCAGATGGAAGATCTTATTCTGCCCTTCAATTAAATCTTCAAAACAAACAAATAAAAAAAGATCATATTCATTAGCTCACCAGGTAGAAAGCACTAAGCATTTGTTTGCAGAATGAACAAATGAGCAATTTGTGTTCACGAAATAAAACACAGTCCTTCATTTAGTGTACTTCTTTTAATTCACAGAATACTAGGCCAATTGTACATGACTGCTTGCACTTACAATTTGTTATTGCGGAGTAGGAATTCTCCAAAATTGTAATAATACAGCAGGGGATGCCCATTTACAGCCACTTAAGTGACAGCTGGGGGAAGCATTTGGTACTTTGTTTTCACAGTCGACAGAGGAACAGCATCCTTTTATAGGTTTTTAGGAGAAGGGAGCCATAAGGTCCTCATCTTATTAAAAATAGAGATTTAAAAAAATCTGTTAGGCTTCTTTAAACTATGGAATCTCAGAAGTGACCCAGGTGGCGAATCCTAGGTTTGGGGCGCATTCACTTTCCAGGCGGCTTATCTCTAGTCGAGTCGCTTTAATTTCTAGGAGAAATCGTCTTCCTCAGAACCCAAGTCCGCCTCCCGTGACTTCACTCTGCGGGCCTCACTCTTCCTCTCTCGAGTCTCCTCGGCCGCTTCCCACCTCCCTCTGGGGCCAGTCAGGACCACAGCAGCGCGCGGGGCTGAGCCAGACGGGCCTCTCCTCCCGCGCGGCGCGGCTCGGCCCCGCGCTCAGGGCAGACTCCGACGCCTCAGCCAGCGCGCGGCGGCCGGACGCCATCTCTCTGGGCACGGCGGAGGGCGTCGTCCGGCGGGGAGATGCTGGGCGCCCTGGTGAGTCCGCGTCACGGGGGACACAGCGTTCCGCACTCCCGGAGGCAGAGGGTGCAGAGCCGCCCGGCGCCTGCGACCCCGGGCGGCAGCCGCGCACAGGAGACGACGCCGGAGGTTTCCCACGCAACGTCGGCTGCCCGGGTCGCCAGCCCGGCCCCGCGCCCTCGGCCCGGCAGCCGACGCCGGGGTGGCGGCTGGCGGGGTCCGGCGGCGGGGTGGGGGCGGGCGGGCAGCCAGGGCGGGGGGCGTGAGTCTGAGAGGCGGCGGCGGGCTCCCCTCGCGAGACGGCGGCCGGCGCAGGCAGGCATGGCGCGCCCGGAGGTGAGCGGCCGGCGGCGTCACAGGCACTCGCAGCCCGCCGCGCAGCAGCCCGGCAGGCACACGCACACGTGCACGCGCGCCCCGCACCCGCCCCCCGCGCCGGCCCCTGCTCGGGGCGGCGGCGGCGGCGGGGGTCGGGGGCGCGCGGGCCGGCGCCGGGCGGGCCCCCGGGGCCCCCGCGGGCGGCGGGCAGGCGGGGAGGGCGCGCGGGGGCCGGTCCGCGCGGCACCCATCCTCCGGGCCGGCCTCACGGTCTGCGCTGCGACGGGAGACGCCCCGCCGGGCTGGGGTGCTGGCGCGGGGCGTGGGGGCGCGGGCGGGCTCCGCTGGCGCGCGGGCGCTGAGCGCGGCCTGTCCCGCAGGTCTGGATGCTCGTGGCCGGCTTCCTGCTGGCGCTGCCGCCGGGCCGGGCGGCGGGCGCGCCGAGGAGTGGCAGGCGCCCGGCGCGGCCGCGGGGCTGCGCGGACCGGCCCGAGGAGCTCCTGGAGCAGCTGTACGGGCGGCTGGCGGCCGGGGTGCTCAGCGCCTTCCACCACACGCTGCAGCTGGGGCCGCGCGAGCAGGCGCGCAACGCGAGCTGCCCAGCAGGGGGCAGGCCCGCCGACCGCCGCTTCCGGACGCCCACCAACCTGCGCAGCGTGTCGCCCTGGGCCTACAGGTGAGCCGGAGGAGCAGGGCGCGGCCGGCCGGGCGGGGCGACGCGGGGTAAATGGGGCGGGGAGAGCGCGAGCGAGGCGGAGCTGGACGGGGCGGGGCCGGGCGGGGCCAGGTGTGCGGGGCGTTGCGGGGCGGGACCAGAGCAGGGGAGCGAGTGGACCTGCTGGGAGGCCACGCACCTTCAACGAAGGAATCTCCCGCGTACTGACCCCTGCGTTCTTTCAAGCGCAGCAGATACCTCTGGAGCACCTGCTCTTTGCCAGGTACACACGGTTAAGTGGGCTCCGCAGGGACAAGCCAGGTGACCTTTTACTGCTAACGTTTATGGTCTTTTGCAGTGGAGGCCTCCGGAAGTTGTGAGGGGGAACTCTGCAGGCATCCCTGAGCCTGTGTGGTCTGGGTGGGGTGGGGGTGATGGGGAAAGGGGGCGCTAAAGCAAGGCAGAGCGCGAGGCAGCGTGCAGCGTTCCAGGGTGTGGGGACTTTGGAAGGCGCGGGTGGGGAGGTGGGGAGTGGGGTTCCACGCGGCGTTTGAAATGCACCTTGGAGAATGGGGAGGATTCTGAGATGGGTCTGCTGGGGAGGTCCTTGTAGAAGACAGGCTGGGAATGGTGAGACGGTGAGCCAGGGTGTGGCTGTGACTGCCACCCTCAGGAGGACCCCTGAGGCGGTGAGAGGACGGGGTCTTGGTGTCTGAGCCGGGGGACAGCAGTCGCTGAGACGAGGGAATGGGGGCAGAGCGGAGACCCGCGGACGGCCGCCAGCTCCGAGTGGCGAGGGATGAGGCGGGAGACTTGGCCAGGGGAGCAGGGGCTGAAGGGGCCGCTCACGTTTGACCGGGGAAGCCACTTGGTGTGGTAGGAAAGTGTCTCCTGGGGGCTGCGGGGGGAGATGAGGGACAGCCGCCCTGCAATGCTTCCGCAGAAGGCAGCGAGGGTCGCGCGCAGGCGAGACTGGGATCCGTGTGAACTAAAGAAGGAAAGGTGATGGGGTGGGAGGGTTAGTGGGTGCTTGATTCCGTGTGGGGCGAAAGGAGCAGGAGAGGCCTTCAGTCCATACTGCTGCCGAGATGTTCAGAGAAAATGTAATAATTTTATCTAAACTGCAGACTTCCCTCCAGCCCCAACCCCCCAGTTGAGGGGGGAGAGGGGCTTCCTTTTGCTCAGTGCCACACAGGAACCCAAATCTGTTCTGCAAAGCTAGATTTAAGGGTTTTTTTTATTTTATTTTAGATTTATTTATTTGAAAGAGTTACTAGTTCACTCCCCAAATAGCCAGAGCTGGGCTGATCAGAAGCCAGGAGCCAGGAGCTTCCTCCAGATCTCCCATGCAGGTGCAGGGGCCCAAGGACTTGGGCCATCTTCAACTGCTTTCCCAGGCCACAGCAGAGAGCTGGATAGGAAGTGGAGCAGCTGGGACTGGAACTGGTGCCCATATGGGATGCTGGCACTGCAGGAGTGGCTTGACCCACTATGCCACAGCACCAGCCCCAATTTTAGGGTTTTCTTTCTTGCAGAGGACCAAATTCACCTGTGGCCAAGCCAGTCTCAGAAGCCCTGCCCATGGGGACGTCAGGCCTGGGACCCCTACCCCCACCCCACTCTCCTGGCTCCCATCTTCCCTCTGATGCTTCCAGGACACGCAGAGCATGCCACTGATCTGGGGCTTCATTCTCGTGCTTTTTCTTTGTTTTCCCATCATTTTCAGGACCCGAAAGGGTGGGCTATGATTTTATTCTTCTTTATCCAACCTCATGTTATATCTTTGATGTGCTAAATAGGGTGAAAAGACTTTGGGAAATCTTTCTTTTCTTAAAGATTTTATTTATTTGAGAGGCAGAGTTACAGACAGAGAGGGAGAGACAGAGAGAAAGGTCTTCCACCCACTGGTTCACTCCCCAAATATCCGCAATGGCCTTAGCTGGGCCAATCCTAAGCCAGGAGCCAGGAGCTTCTTCTGTGTCTCCCACACGGGTGCAGGGGCCCAAGCATTTGGGCCATCTTCTACTGCTTTCCCAGGCCACAGCAGAGAGCTTGATCGAAAGAGGAGCAGCCGGGACTCGAACCATATGGGATGCCGGCACTACAGGTGAAGGCTTGCACTACTTACACTACTGTGCCACAGCACTGGCCCAGGAAATCTTTCAAGGCATCAGTCTGGCCTCTTTGGTCATAAGCTGCTGCCTCTGCACCTTTCTCTAACAAATTCTAATCTCTCCAGGCAAACTGGGGCTCCTCCAAGCTAGGCAAGAGTTACAGCAGTGAGTGTCAGGACCTCCTGTTAGGCATAGGTCCTTTGTTTCTGACTTGGGTTGTTGATGGTGTCTTGAAGTGCAGTGGGCAAACAGAATGAGGAACAGGTCTGTAGGTTTTACCTCCCTGACTGTTGACAGTGACCTGTCAGTCATGAAAGAGGGTGGAGGGGGCAGGGCTGGAGGATAGATTGGGAGTTAGCACATGGCAAATTCAGTGGAGTTGTCCTTGCGACAGACAGACCCCTGTGTCTCTCTCGGCTGAGATGAAGGTGATAACAGAGAGAGGTTATAGATGAGAGGGTAAGGTGGGGGCCCTGGTGTGTTCTGCCAGCATCTGCCACGTGTGGAACTTCAGTGCTGGGTTATTGGGTAGCCTGAGGTCACGGACACTGTTGTTCATATTAGTTAGCAGGGGTGAGATCGTTCCCCAGGTGCAAATGGAGGCTGGGGGGCTTCCTCTTGCTGGAGGAAAGCCCATCCCTAGGGGATGTCCCTGGGCCAGGACTTGAGACAGCTGGCTGCTCGCCCTCTTACCACCTCCTGAGTCAGTGGGAGGCTTAGAAGAAGGGAAAGCCGGGAAAGTGCAGAGCCTGTTCTAGAAGAGGTATTGTAGGAGAACAGGCTTGGTTTTGAGGGTTCAGTGGTCCTGGTGGAAGAACACTCCCTGGAGGCGCCGGCCTGTGCGCTCAGATTCAGAGTGGCGCAGTCCGTCTCCACCCGCCCTCTGTATCCCTGGCTCCTGTGTGTCTGTTTTCATGACATGATTCCCTAAACGATGTAGTATAGCAACCATGTACAAAACATTTACACTGTCTTGGGTATCTGATTTTAGTATGAGGAGGATGCTTGTAGTTTCTACACAAACACCACCCCATTTTGTAAAAGGCACCGGAGCGTCTGTGCAATTGGGATCCTCAGGGTGGCCTGGAACCAGTTCCCCACCCAGGGGACAACTGTCTTTCCAAAGATGGGTAGGAAAACAGACCGCGGGGCAACAGTACTGATGCCACAGAAGGTGCGTAAGCTAGGTTTAGAAATAGATGTTTGATATTCAAGGTGGCTTTCCCTATCTTCGGAGGAGGGATGGATCGTTCAGCAAATGGTGTTGGGACAGCTGGGTTGCCAGCTGGAAAAGATGCGATTGGATCTCACCGCTATGTGAAAATGACTTCCAGATGATTCAAAGATTTGAATGCAAAAAAAAAAATTAAAAAAATAAAACCACAAAAATGGAGAAAGACTTGAGCAATTATATTTATAATCTTGGCGTGGAGGAGGCCTGTGTGGAAGCTCACGCACCTCAAAAGTCTTAAGAGACAAGATTGAGAAATGCGTTTACATAATTGTACACCATTTTTTCTCGGCAAAATAAAGTAAGCAGAATACAAGGGCAGCGTTCCCCGTGGGGATGTGGGAAGGCCCTGTCGTGGAAGCAGAGGGGCCCCTAGCAGACACCACAGCCCCCAGCGCCTCGGGCTCCAGAGCTATGAGAAGTACATCTCTCCTACTGATAAGTTTTTAAAAAGGATAACTTGGGGCACACTGGGAAAAAATATTTCTACCCACGTCACAATGGGCTCCTTTCCTAAAGAGCTCCCGCAGTACAGCAAGGAAAAGACCAAAGACATCATGGAAGGACAGGCATGCATTGGGGACCGTTCCCAGGGAAGCAGTGTTCACTGCAGGCTTGGTAAGTGCAATGCGTGTGTAAGCTCTACTGAGAAACCTTTTAACCTTTCCCCCCCTTTCTGTCACCCAGCAGGCTACTTTGGGAAGGGTTTGAGGGAAAAGGCCTGCTCATACAGTATGGGGGTATGAATCGGCACAACGTTTTAGAGGGCAACTGGGTAGTAACTATCAAAATCTTAAGTTTGCACACCCTTTCAGCTAGCAATTCTATTCTTTGGTGTTTTTCCTACAGATACGTTTACCCATGTGCCAAGTGATAGGCATATAAGGGTATGTGTCCATTGCTATAGTAGCAAGGGATTGGAAACTGCCTAGACATCTACCACTAGGCAATGAGTTGTTGTACCATCCAGCTGTGAAGAGGAACGGGGCAGCTGGAAGGGCACCTAAGCAGATCCATCACCAGCACAGAGCAGGAAAGCAGTTGGGTGGCATGCTGCCACTTCTGTGGCAAAGGAGAAACTGACATGCATATGCTAAATATTTTTTTGATTTATTTAGGGGCCAGTGCTATGGCATAGAAAGTTAAGCCTCTGCCTGCAGTGTTGGCATCTCATAAGGGCTCCAGTTCAAGTCCTGGCTGCTCTTCTTCCAATCCAGCTACCTGCCAATGCACCTGGGAAAGCAATAGAAGATGGCCCAAGTCCTTGGGCCCCTGCCACCCAGGTGGGAGACCTGATTGAAGCGCCTAGCTCCTGTCTTCAGCATGGCCCAGCCCCAGCTGTCGCAGCCATTTAGGGAGTGAACCAGTGGATGCAAGGTATCTTTCTCTCTCTCCTCTTCTCGCCCTCTCTGTCTTCTTCTCTCCCCTCTCTCCCTCCTCTCTCTCCCCTTCTCTCTAATTCTGTTTTCAAATAAACAAATCAATCTTTAAAAATTTATTTGAAAGGCAGAGCATCAGAGAGAAGGATACCGAGAGACAGACAGACAGACAGATGGACGCAGAGACAGAGAGATCTGTCATCAACTGGTTTACTCCCCAAATGGCAGCGATGACCAAGGCTGGGCCATGGCAAACCCAGGAGCCTGGAACTCCATCTGGGACTCCTACATGGGTGGCAGGGATCTTCCATTGCCTTCCCAGGTGCATTAGCAGGAAGGTGGATCAGAAGCAGAGGAGCCAGGACTCCAATATGGGGTGCTGGTGGCTGTGCCAGCCCCCTAAATGATACATATGTATTGTGGCCACTCTAGTGCATGTTCTGAGAGGGTCTTCAGGCTAGAGGCAGGGTTAGGGTAGAAACCTATTTTTCTGTCTTACATCTTTTGAATTTTCTGCTATATGTCGGTGTCCTTTATTTCAAAGAAATTTTAATTTTTAACTTGAGAGCAGAAAGGGAAATTTCCCAGCTACCATCGTGGGTGGTGGGCGGAATTAGATTTATTGAACAAGCTGCAAGGGAGCAGTAGGCAGGCAGGCAGGACAGCAGATGCTAACTGCTGCAACATGGGATACAGTCCAAGAGGATCTATGTAACTGCAGTATCTTCTCAGGTTTTTCCTCCCATGATCCAATGGGTTTTCACAGGTAGGTGATCTGCATTTCTGGGTGGAGTCGGGGAGCCTGCACAGCCCTGAGCTTTGGGACTTTCCTGGTGTCCTGGGTCGACCCTCCCCAGATACCAGAGCAAGGAAGCTTCTGTGCATAGCAGTATCATTGGACACATGAAGAGCCTGGGTGAGAAGGGAGTTGTTTGCCCTGCAGGACTGTGGACGTCTAGCTGGGGTTTTCAGAGCCCCTGTGACCTCAGGACTGGCGAGGGCTTCAACTATAGCTGAGCTCTACCACTGTCTCTAGAAGCCTTTGGTGCAGGGTTCATCAGGTCCCCGTGTCTCTAGCTTTGCTTGCAATTCCTCTGTACTGCTTAACTCATTGACTTAAGGGGGTAGCACAGTTGTTCCAGCACATCAGTGCTGGCCTGTGATCTCAGAGCTCTTGCCACAATTAGGCAGAATTCCTGATCGCATGCCTTGAGTTCACTTATCACCCCGGGACACCCCTCAAGTTAGCTTTAATTGGGTGTTTTCAAAGAAACTAACACCCAGGCTATCTAGGTAGACAGACTGGAGCCCATTTTTGCGATTCCAAAGGAAACACGCTGGGGGGTGATCACTGCCCCATCCGTGGGAGGCCACGCACAGTGTGGACCAACCAGAGGCCACACGTGAGCTGATCTCGCACTGCTCACCCCCAACTTCCGGCTCTAAGATTCCCTGCCTTCACACCCTCAGCATTCCCGGAAGTACTCAAGGGCTTCCCACTCTGTGCACTGCAATAAATACCTGCTCTTTCCCTCCACTCGCCCAACGTCGGTGATTGGCTTACTGAGCACTGGGTGGGCGGGTCCGGTTCTGGGGGCTCTAACATGCTGAGGAGCCCAGCTGTGGAGGTGACAACCATGGAGTGGGAGAGCCGGGAGCCCGCGCTGCTGCCCAGGGTGCCGTTAGAAAAGCCGCATTCACCTTGCAGAGTTTAAAAATATTTTCTCGTGTACTTTGTGGCGTAGTGTTTGTTTCTCTTTAGCTTGAAAAACAAAAATGCCAAAAGTGAAATCAACTTGATTGCTCAGTAAATGTTTAGAAAGCCACGTTGATCTATTAAGAAAGGCTTCACTGTGAAGGCTAGAGACACATTACTCATTTATGACGAAGCTCCCGAAGAGACACCTAGTCCTCTAAATACTTTTTGTTTATATTTGTCAATTTTGGGGTATTAATGAAAAGGTAACTTTTCTCTAGGGTATGAGTAATGCACCATTAACTTATTTTTAGGGTTTATGTGTTACTTTTTTATGTAACTTCCTCCAGGAAATTTAAGAGACCACACCAAAATCTGCCATAAGCAATTGCAGGGAGAGCGGTACCAGTGGAAGGAAAAACAGGACAGGGAATGATGGAGAAAGGGGTCCAGGATATGAGAAGCGCGAGAGGCTTAAAAACGGGCTGCGGCCACGAGGGAGTTTTCAGAGGTGCCAAGGCCACCCCAGCAGGCTGGCATGGGCAGGTGCCCGGCGGGATGCGCCTGAGCGGATGTCAATTGAATACTTTCCTGTAGAGGACCCAAGTTACCAGAACGTTCAGAAGGGGACTCTAGAGAAGATAGAGCAGAAAAAATGAAATTCCCCTCTGGGATTTCATTTGAAAAGCACACAGCAGCCATGTTTGGACACAGGTCTGTACAGCTGTGGACTGGAAGTCACTCAAACACCCGCCAGCAGCCCAGCACGGTAGTCAGAGAAGTACTAGACAGCCCTGAAGAAGGAGGGGCAGCCATGCAGGCCCCTGCCATGGACGTGGAGACGAATTTCATCTGTACTGATCACATACAGACCTCCCGCTCCCCGTCATTATCCCCTAAACAATGCAGTGTAGGGGCACAACAGGTTAATCCACCTGCAACACCAGCATTCCATATAGGAGCACCAATTAGAGTCCCAGCTGCTCCACTTTCCATCCAGCTCTCTGCTAATGAGCCTGAGAAAGCAGTGGAGGGCCACCTGGGTCCCTGGGCCCCTGGCAGCCACGTGGGAGACCTGGATGGAGTTCCAACTTGTGCCTTTGGCCTGGCCCAATTTCAGCCTTTGTGGCCATTTAGAGTGCGAACCGGCAGATGGAAGATCTCTCTCTCTTCCCCCTCTCTCTGTAGCTCTGCCTTTCAAATAAAGAAAGAAAAAAAATCCAGTGTAGCAACCACTGACATAGCGTTTACGTTTACATAGTATTGGGCACTACTAGTCATTTAGAGCTGTCTCAAGTGTAGGAGGATATGCATAGGTGTTAACCTGGTTTTTTTTTTTTTTTTTTTTTTAAGATTTATTTATTGAAAGAGTTACACAGAGAGAGAAGGAGAGGCAGAGAGAGAGAAGTCTTCCGTCCACTGGTTCACTCCCCAATTGGCCGCAACAGCTGCAGCTGGGCCAATCCAAAGCCAGGAGCTTCTTCCTGGTCTCCCACATGGGTGCAGGGGCCCAAGCACTTGGGCCATCTTCTGCTGTCTAAGCTGATTCTCTGCCATACAAGACTTGAGCCCCTGCAGGTTTGGTCCCTGACGGGGTCCAATCCCCTGTGGATTCTGAGGGAGATCTGTAACTTGCTGGATGTTCTAAGAACGCAGGTCCACCTTCCAGTCGGTTAGCAGTGGCCAGGCAAGGTCCGCGCCGCACAGCCAGCTGGTCAGTGATGGCTCGTTCAGAGTGGCCCTCAGGCTGTGGCGAGCCTACCTTCTGGTATTTGTCAATGCGGCATTTCAGAAGGGTTTTCACCAGGAAGGGCTGGATTTATATAAAGGATATCTTTGTTTATCTCTCCTCTATTAAGTTTACTTAACCCAACATCCTGTTTCCCACGTAGATGTGGACTGTCCACTAGTGAATCCATTTTACCAACACAGAAACCCAAGGTCACGTTCATGCTTCAGACACACGGAGTTCTGTGGGGTGGGGCCAGCCAGGCCCTGAGCTTGGCTCCTGCCACCACAGGGCACCATGCACGTCACTTCCTCTCAGATCTTCGGTGGAATCATCAAAGTCCTCCATGGGCATGGGTTCTTCATCCATGGGGTGAAACTGCTAGGAAAGGGACCAGTGCTGTGGCACAGTGGGTAAAGCCACCGCCGGCAACACCAGCATCCCTTATGGGCACCGAATTGAGACCCAGCTGCTCTGCTTCCAGTCCAGCTCCCTGCTGATGCCCCTGCACCCACGTGGGAGACCTAGAAGAAGCTCCTGACTCTTGGCCTTGGCCTGGCCCAGCCTCAGCCATTGCAGCCATTTGGAGAGTGAACCAGCAGATAGAAGATTCTCTCTGTCTTTCTCTCTCTGACTCCACCTTTCAAATAAATAAAAAATGAACCTTTAAACACAGAAAATGATGTTAGGAAAAAACAGCATCATCTTTCAGTAGCCAAAGGGGATTATTCCCAGACCCTCTCACATACCAAAATCCCCGGGTGCTCAAGTTCCTTATGGAAGGAGTTGTAATAGGTAATAGTACGTGCCTTGTCCGTAGTTGTTACACTGTCTTGTTAGGGAATACTGACAAGAAAAATGGCTACACATGCCGGGTTCGGTCGGCTTTGCCCCACGTGCTTGGCAAACTGGCTCGGGCTAGAAAAGCGGCTCCCTCTGCAGTTACCCTTTTTTAAATGCTCACGTTCATCATTTCTCCAAATGTGCCGTGTCCAAGTGCCCTTTACACACTGGCAATTTGTGCCAGGCCCTGAGAACAAAGGCTCCCCGCAGCCTGAGGAACGCCCACCCAGCGCAAAGAACGCCAGCCCATCCCGGCCTGGCCAGGGCAGCTGCAGCCAAGGCGTTTGCAGCGGTGACTGTGGCCCACAGGGGGCAGCACCGTGCCGGCGTCCCCTTCCCTGCACACAGGCTGCCTGGGCCCTGACAATGCTGTGTTGGCTGTGGAATCTGGGGCCAGGGGCCTTTTTTTTTTTTTTTTTTTTTTTTTTTTTTAGGGTTTCCTGAATGTGCCCCCTTTGCTCTGGGTCTCTGCTTCACACCTGTTAGGTATTCTAATGCCTTCAAGGCAAATGACCCTTTCTTCAAGGAATATTTCCATTATTCTAATATATGCTTAATATCTACATCAGCATAGGTACTGTGTCCTGTTGTAAAATCATAATATTATGTTAAAAAGGGGGGGAGTAGAGAGAGTTGAAAATGGACTGGAGAGAAAAAGCTCAGCCCAGGTCGGGGCTTGCCTCCTTGTCATCCATGGGTGTTGTAGGATTGTAGTGTGCATTGTCTAAAGCAGCCTCTTCAATACGTGGTGGGACTTTTCCCAAAAATACTTTTATAGGTGAGCGAATTTGAACCAGCCGAAGCACAAAGGCACTTCAAAAAGTTTGTGGAAGATGAAATTAAAAGATGAGTTTATTTTTTAGATCCGTGCATAGGATTCCTTCTTAATATACATCTTCCATGAATTCCCTGAGGACCCCTGCACGTGTGAATTTTAAGGTTTTTTTTTTTTGCACCAAAATAAGGGCGTCTTTTCATTTCAGTTTTACATGAATTTTCTGAAGCATCCCAGTACTGCGTGGTCTATTTTTTGTCCCCTCTGAGCTTCTCAAAATACAGGCGGCTCTGCTGTACCTCTCGCTGTTTCACAGGGTAAAAATAAAAAGCATTGTCCCCGGGCATTGTCTTGGGATTAAAGTCCACCCTTGTTTTGGCTTTGATGGCTCCCCTCCGGCCGCCGGGGCTTACGTGAACATTCTACCGAGGCCTGGGAGGGCTATACTGTTTCATCCCATCAGCGCCTCTTTCAGAGTTCCTCACCTGAATAAAATGTGGGAGGATTTGGACGCGCCCGGGAATGCGCGCGCCCGCCAGGAGGTGCAATTCCTCATGCCATCTGCTGTCCTCGCCCGAAAGGACACTCTAAGAGGTGGAGGAGGGCGGTGAGGACGTTGCTCCCTAAACTGACCTGAGGTCAAAGAGAAGGTGACCCAGCACGTTCCTTCTCGCCCAGCACCGCCCCCCCACCCCAGTGAGGGGGCAGTCAGCTGCCTCACCTGCTGTCCAGTGGGCTCCTGGCTCTGTGCGCCCAGGCACCTCCCCCGCACCCAAGGGCGGACACTCCATAGATGGCTCTGACCCCAGGTCCCGCGACCTCCGCTGGACAGGGCTAAGTCATCCCGTGGGCATGAGTCGTGTTTTTCCTTTGAAGACATACTTCCCGGCGGTGCTGAATGTGTGGCATTTGCCATGACAAAAGAATAAAACCCTTCGAGAAATTTGGGCTCTCATCCTCATCTCTCTCTCTCTCTTTCCCTCTGCAAACACCCCACACACACTCACCCACACCCACACCCCCACACCGACTCATCTTCTGCTTTCTTTTCTGCAGCATCTGTCTCTCTGCTTCTCCCCAGGCGCCCCGAGGCACAAATTTTACATGGAATGAATGGATTTCCTGGGTGCCGCTTGCTTAGCCCGCTACCCAGCGCCGATCCACAAACCCCGACCTGGCACTGCCCCTTCTGTGCACGTTGCAGGGTGCAGGCAGCTGGGCTAGCCCAGGGGAGCCGGAAGACTTCGGACAAGCCCCTGCCTCAGTTTCCTCCCGAGAGGGGAGGACTGGGCAAGGCTGAGCTGTGTCCTCGTGGCCCTGAGCCTGCTCATTTGGCAGGAGAGCGGGATCGTTGGCTCGGCTTCAGACCTGGCCTCCGTGCCAGATTCAGGATCACATCAAAGTCAGCCTCAGTCCCCACATGGGGGCAGGACCAGCCCCGAGCCTTCTCCTTGGCCAGGTGGCGCCCGTGGGGACCAGCGCCTGGCTCAGGCCTCGCTGCCACCCCAGGCTGAGTTTTCCATGTCCTTGCTCATAAGAAATGCACAAGTGATGTTTTCTTGTAGGAGCCAGAAAAGCATTTTTTCAGAGCTCCTTGGCAGCAGGCAGCGAAGAGCTTTGGCTGCCTCGGGCCCCAGGGAAGGGCAGGCGGGTGGAGCCGATGGGCCTGACAGCCACAGGACAAGCTGCTTGTGGCCTGCGGTGTCCTCGGTTGCCCCCGGGCGGCCGAAAGGGTCCTACTGTCCCCAGCCATAGCCCAGGCCGCGGGGCGCAGGCCTTCCCCGAGTGGTTGCCCTTTGTTCCCACCGCATCCCAGCTGCAGGGTTTGCAGCAAAGGGCGAAGAAAGGAAGTCTCCTAAACACAGAAACTGAATGGCCTCCACCAGGGGCCGTCTCTGAGCGTTGGCTGGGGAGCTTTTTTTTAAAAAAAAATCCTAACATCCTTGCCCTACTCCAGAGCAATTCATTTAGAATCTCTGGGGGTGGGGGATAGCATCACTTTTTTTTTTTTTTTTTTTTTTTTTTTAGCGAGGTCATGTATGTGTCTCCAGCGAAGAACAAAAAGATCGCAAAGCCACTGGGTTGGTCATGCTAATTTCTTGTTGGGTGAATAATGAGTTTCGGCCTGAATTATGCTTGGTGGCCTAGGAGAGCCCTGGGCTGGGGTGTTTGTTGCGCATCCTTGGGAAGGTGCCACCATCCAGTTGTTTGCCGTCAGCCTCAGCCATGACATATATGGCTAACCCGGGGCCGGTGTTACCCTGCAGAGGCATCGGCGCCCAGGCTGGCAACTGCCGCTAGAAATGGGTTTCTGCTGTTCCGAGTCTGGGATTCCCAGCTGGAATGAGCAAATTGGGGCACCGAGCAGCCTGTGAGCAGGCGGGGCGTCTCACGCAGACGGTGCGGTGCAGATCTCGGAATGTTAACCAGAGTCCCCACGTGGTCCTGGTGCAGGAGGTCTGAAACCCACGCTTGGGAAACCTTGTCTGTGCACCTTCTTGTCTCCCACAGATGGGGTTTTCAGAGATCGCTGAGCTCTGGGACAGGGAAGCTGCGGGTCCCCCAGCCTTTCCCGCGGCCCGCCGAGGGGTGGGTCTCCCCAGAGTTTTACAGCCTCCGGATACTGGTGGACTGAGTCTGCCCCTCATTCCTTTTCCTTCAGAATGGTCTGGACTATTCTTGGCTCTTCTCTCCCCCTTTCTCTTTCTCTCTGAATTTTAGGATTGGCTTGCCAAGTTCCCAGAGAAATGTTACTGGAATTTTGGATAGAATTGCACTGACTTCATAGACTCATGGCGGGGCGGGCGGGGGGCAGATTTTCTAAGACCTTACAGATGCAATGTATTGCAAGTGTCTTTTTTTTTTTTTTTTAAGATTGATTTATTTGAAAAGCAGAATTACAGAGAGGTAGAATCAAACAGAGGAAGAAGTCCTCCATTCTGCCGGTTCACTCCCCAAATGGCAGCAATGATCAGAGCTCCGCTGATCCGAAGCCAGGAGCCAGGAGCCTCTTCTGGGTCTCCCACATGGGTGCAGGGGCCCAAGGACTTGGGCCATCCTCCACTGCTCTCCCAGGCCACAGCAGAGAGCTGGATTGGAAGAGGAGAAGCCAAGACTTGAACCGGTGCCCATATTAGGATGCCGGCACTGCAGGCCGGGGCTCTAACCCACTGCTCTACAGTGCCGGCCTTCTAAGCATAAAACATCTATTAAAAAAAAAATCCCCTTCTCAGTCCCACCATCAGGACGCTGGGGAAGTAGCCAGGTCATCAATTCTGACCGCTTCCCCTTGCAGAGCCCCAGGCAGAGGGGAGTGGGTTGCCCAAAGCCTCTGATTGGTGACCGTGGTGGACCAAATGTTTAGATCCAGGGCTCTCTTTGCTGTCGCCCTGCCTTTTTCAAAAAGGCTTGCTGGGTAGACCATCGGTGCAAAAGCAGTGCTTTCCACCTACACGATTTGATACTTGAGGGCAACAGCCAAGGATGGAGGGGTACCTCCTCCATCCCCAGGGTTGGGGTCTTGCAATGGTTGAGCGAGACAGCCACACTGTGACCTCTCTCTGCTGCTTTGAAATGAAAATAACTTCAGGTTTTGCAAAGCAGGAGACGTGAGCCAGCTCCAGGAGTCTGTGCCCATGAATGTCCCCGCCACACTCGGGCATCAGGTGGGGAGGCATCAGGTGGCCGCCTCCCCCGGGGAATGTGCTCATTGTTTTCTGAGCTCTCAGTGTCCGGAACCGCTTCGAATTGTTTCCGACCCCATCTGGGGGGCCGGGGGCAGCAGTTTTTTTTTCTTTTTGGTCTCTGCTGTCACTCGCATTCCTCCCCGGGCTCAGTTTCCATCACCTCTAATCATCCCTGGAGGACTCTGCCTTTGTTCTTGGATTAAGCCGGGCCAGCTGTCACTCACTCGGGCCAAGCCTCACACACACGTGGCCCCAGGGCCACTTCTGCAAGGGGAAAATGTGATGTGTCTTGAGCAGACCCGCAGCGTGCCAAGGCTGTGTGGAGCAGCCCGGGGACAATGTGAAGCCACTAGAAGGCTGGCTCTCGAGGGACAGTGCCTCCATGGATGATGGGAGCCCCAGGGCTGGCCAGAGCTTCTTCACTCAGAACATAGCCCTCACTGACTGTCTCCCTGGCCGGGGCGGAGCGGGGCCGAAATTGGCCTGCAGGGCTTGTCTCCCACCTTGGTTGGGCCTTTGCATTGTGAGAGAAACTGCCCACGTTCATGGCTCGAGATACCCCATGGCCCAGGCCGCAGCAGAGGTGATGGAAATGTCAGTGCCTGGGGCCCTACAGAGGGCTGGGGCGGACACTTTCAGTTGGATGGATCTCTGCCCACCACTGCATCCAAGCGCCTGTCAGTTTCACCTGTGGGACTAACCAGGGTGGCGCCTGAGTGCCATCCAGGGTGGCGAGACCTGAGTTGCCCACCTGCATGCCCGGCACAGAATGGTTGATTCCTGCTGAGGAGAACTGGCAGGGACCGGCTGACCTCAGGCGCACAGGCCAGCAAGGAGCTACGCGGGGAGAGGCCAGCCTGCCCGCCCTGCTCTGCTCTGGGAGCCGGCGTCTGCGCTGCCCTTCCTCCACGGGCGTCTCACGGGCCTGCCGTGCAGAACCCAGCCTGTCTGCTGCGCCTGCCTGCTCCCCCCACTTCTCACAGAAGCCCTGCCCCACCCGAGCATGCGTGCACGCACACACATTTACACATGCTCGTGCACCCTGCTCACGTGCTCACACACATGCATATTCTCACACATGCCCGCACGCATACACACGCGCGCTGTGTTCCCACACACATTCATACACGCCACTCACCCACGCTCTCACACCCTCGCCTACACACGCTCGTGCTCATACATGCTGCCTTGCACACGTCACTAACAGCTACAGTGACCTCTTGGTGGTTTGCCCTGGTTGTCTGCTTTCCAGCCTTGGTGTGCGCCGCCATCTCTGCAGGAAGCTCCCTCCGCCTCCTCTTTGGTGAAGCCCCCTTGCCCTTGAACCTCAGCCTTGCCACCCTGGGAGCGTTCCCTCCAGCCCCTCACGGGGTCAGCAGCTTGGGTGCACCTGGCGCCCCCCAGGGGTTGTGAGGCACTGACCTGATCTTCCCATGACCTGTGCTCTCTTGGGGGCGGGGCCAGGTTCCCACGCAGCCACTACCTGCCATCCGCCAGCTCTAGCCGTCCTCGCAAATGTGCTCAATTTTTTTTTTTTTTATTTGAAAGACAGAGCGAGCTTTCATCTGCTGGCTCAGTCCCCAAATGCCCACAACAACCAGGGCTGGGCCAGGCCAAAGCCAGGAGCCGGGAACTCAATCCAGGTCCCCAAAACGGGAAGCAAGGACTCAACTACTTGAGTTACCACCTGCTACTTCCCAGGGTACACCTTAGCAGGGAGCTGGGGCTGGAGCTCAGGCACTCCGATACGGGACATGGGCGTCCCCCGTGTGTCTTAGCCACTACAGCCAGTGCCTGCCCCTCTCGAGTGGTCGGTTGTTTTATGGAATGACCTTGGGTTTGGGTTTGGTGTGTTTGGTTTTTAAATTTTCTTTGTGAATTATTAGAGAGAGAGAGAGAGAGGGGTGCCATCTGCTGGCTCATATCCCAGATGCCCATAGCACCCAGGGCTGGGCTGAAGCTGGGAGTCAGGAACCCAGTCCGGGTTTCCCACATGGGTAGCAGGGACCCAATTACTTGAGCCATCACCACCTCCTCCCGGGGCCTGCATTGGCAGCAAGCCGGAGTCGGGAACCGGGCTGGATGCCGAATCCAGGTACTCCAGTGTGGGGCACGGGCGTCTTAATGCTAGGCCAGATGCCAGCAGTGACGTGTTTTGAAGTGACCACGTAAGCGATCGTCCAGACATCGACGCTTGGGAGTGGCAGGGCTCAGTCTGTCGTGGAGAGCAGGTGTCAGCCAGGCCTGCTGCCTGTCGGGGGCTGTGTGCGCCTTCGCTCGTGAGCTTTCAGTCTGTCAGTTCCTCCCTCTTGTTTTTCTCTTGGAGCAAAAATGCTGCTGAGTTTCCTAGTGCCTTGGTCCTTGGTGGCTGCAACAGTACCTGAGACGGGGTGCATTATAAAGGAGTTTACTGGGTTCGTGGATCTGCAGGCTGGGAAGGCCAGGAGCATGGAGATAGCATCAGCTCAGCACCTGGCCAGGGCCGTACAGTATTTAGCCGTGCCGTGCCGTGCCATGCTGTGCCGTGCGTGGCGTGGCGTGGCAGAAAGCAGAAGGGCAAAGCGTGCGCAGAGATGAGACAGCGGCAGCCTCGTTTTGTAGTAACTCGTTCTCCTGGTACCTGGTCCAGGCCCAGAAGGGTGCCCAGGCCTCTGAGAGCAGAATGAATCTACGAGGGCAGCTGCTGCCTCCGTGACGTAAGCACCGCTCAGACGTCCCGCCCCCGCCACCACCACTGCGTGTCAACCCCGCTCCGTGGGGCAGCAGCTTTCACTTTGCGAACCACGGCACCCCCATTCTGTGGCTTGTTGGTTAGGCCTGTAAAGCATCACTCACCATGTTCCTTCCTCACTGCACATCAGGAAAACGGGTTCAGTCTGAGTCAAGTTCCTCTGCCTTCCTGTACTCCTACGACCTGTATTTACCACCACGTATGTGCCGAGAACCCGAAACAGTGATCTTGCAGTGAGACCTCCATCTGGGCCCTGGCCCTCTTCCCCACCGTGGTCACAGGGCTCTTTTTTTTTTTTTTTTTTTTTTTTTTTTTTTTAAGATTTACTTCTTTATTTGAAAGAGTTACAGAGTGAGAAGGAGAGGCAGAGAGAGAGGTCTTCTACCCACTGGTTCACTCCCCAGTTGGCTACAATGGCCAGAGCTGTGCCAATCCGAAGCCAGGAGCTAGGATCTTCTTCCGGGTCTCCCACACCACGTGGGTGCAGGGGCCCAAGGTCCTGAGCCATTTTCTGTTGCTTTCCCAGGCCATAGCAGAGAGCTGGATCAGAAGTGGAGCAGCCGGGACTCGAACCAACACCGTATGGGATGCTAGTGCTGCAGGCTGGGGCTTTAACCCACTATGCCACAGCACCGGCCCAAGGGCTCCTTCTGAAATTCCATCTGACCACTTCCTGTTGCTTCCAGCATCAGATCCAAATTCCTGGCTACGGATAGAAGGCCATCATGTGGCTCTCTGCTCCCACCTCTGGGGCTTCCCGGCTGTAACATATTCCCTCCACCCTGTACTTTGACCTCTGCCCTCTCCTCCCCTGGATGAAGCCACCCAGGAATGGCCCAGGCTGGTGAACTCTGACTGTGTGCACATCCGTCCCCCAGCTCACAACCCCTGGACAGCACAGTGTGTTCCCTCCGTAGCCCCTCCAGATATTTGTCGGATAAACGAGGAAAGTGGAGGAGAGCTTATAAATCCGAATTACTTAGAATGTCTTGTTCCTCTCAAGTGGTAAGTGGGGTCTGCTGCTGATCTGCCGCTGCCCCTGAGGGCAGCATGGAGGAAGTGGGGCCAGGAGCAGCTACAGGTGTGGGGCCAGGAAGCTGACATGGCCGACTCCCCGTCCCCAGGTGCCCAGCTCCTAAATCTTGCTCTGTGGAGAGGCCGGGTGGGTCAGCTCAGCCACGGAGGCTGTCACAGAGGCAGCTTGTGTTGGGAGATCGTGGGGAGAGAAGGGTTAAGTTTAATTCTTACACCACTGAGACCTTAAAAGGAGGCAGGGCCTCTGCGAGCTGACAGATGTTTCGGGGAGAGGGCATCTTGAGCAAGCTGTGGGCTTGTCAAGGAACATTCCACGCGGGGCCGCCTGGAGCGGAGGCGACCGTGAGGGGGATGCTGGGAAGGCACTGGGGTGAGGACAGAGCTGGAGGCCTTGGGCGGCACAGGCACGGAGTGGGGGTTTTTCCTGACGCAAACACTGCAGCACGAGGGGTGCGCCAGGGCACCTGTGCCTCAGTTTACCCAAGCTGGGGGTTAAGAGTGAAGCTTCACAGAGGAGTCGGACAGCATTGCAGAGGTGAGGGGACAGCCTCTGCAGTCCTGCAGGGCTCCCCGGTTCACTTTGCTTCCCAAGCCCCTGACGGCAGCATGAAGCAAACGGGCCAGGAGCAGCCTAGAGGTGTTCCCAGCTCTGTGTGTGCATCCGCGGGAAGTGTAAATGGACAAAGTCGGCCCGTGTGTTTTTGCTTCAGGGATGACGTTTGCATCTTGCATGATTTATGAGCCTTCATTTGGGGCCCCGCCACTGTCATCCATCCTCCCAAGAACAGCACAAAAAGACGGTGGCAGGGGCTCCACCCCCAGGGGCGCTCCCCCAGCTTGGTCACCCCAGCCGGAAGCCTCAGAGTCACGGTTGCCTTGGCTTCTGACCTTGTCCGCCACATGCAGACAGCGGCCATGTGCATGGCGGAATCTCTCTCGGGTTCAGGATGCTCCAGTGGGAGGCTGGCCTCCATCAGAGTCCAGGCCCGCATGGGCACCTCCTGCTCTGCCTGGGCTCCCCCTGGGCTCTCCTGTGGGTCATCTCAGCTCTTCCTGCACACAGTTGGCACTGAAGGCTTCTGTTGTTGAGGGAATGGTTTCCAGACCGCTTACTGCGCAGTCTCGCTGTAGTCCCCACCCCGGCTACAGATGCTGAGCCCAAAGGGAAGAAGAAAACTGCGTGCCGCCCAGCCCACCTGGCCCCCGAGAGCCACACTCCGCACTGCCATCACCCCCGATCTAACTGCGCTTTCCACCCCCACATCCTGGGAGCCCCTTACTCAAGCTTCTGCCTTACCCGCCCTCCTTCCGGCAACTTCTCTCTCAGACCAAGCCTCACCACTGTCCCGGCACACCTTCAGATGCCCCACCCCTTCTGTAACCTGAGGGCCTGAACACCCTTCTGAGCTGTAAACTTTGTTGATGGGGCCTGGTCATCAGCTGTGAGGGCCTGGGAGATCTGGGCTGGGCTGAGCTGCTCTCCAGCGCCCCCAGTGGGCTGTGGGGGCCATGCCGCTTCCCTGCTGTCCCAGGTGACAGGTGCACCCTGCAGGTTCTAGGCTGTGAAATTCTTCAAGCAGGTGTTGCCTCACTGCGCCCAGAGGCTTCGGCTGAGTCCACACCCTCATGGGGCTTCCCAGCTGGCACCCTGAGGGTCTGCGAAGATGGCACTTGTGCTTGACCTGGTAGAGGTCAAGGTGGTGATTCAGAGTTTAGGGCCTCTAAGACTCCACTCCAGAAGACGGAGAAGCAGATTCACAAGAGAATCACGTTTGGAAAGGAAAGATTCATGGAAACGAGAATTTCGGTCATGGTGGTCCCACGCTACCTTCTGCAAGGGGATATTTGAGAGGAGCCCTGGATTCCAATTAATTCCCCTCCTTAAGTCTGTGGGGTGTGTGGGTGGCTGTGGTGGGTGGCATGCTCCCAGGGAGCCCCGCCCCTCCCCCCAGGCCCAGCCAAGTTCCTGTTTGCCCTGGTACTGTGACTGCAGGCTGCCTGGGAGATGCTGACAGTGGGTTCTTGGCACCTGACCACGAAGTAGGGAGACTTGGAGGATGCAGTTGATGGAGTTTAAGCCATTCTTCACTTCTCGCATATCCCAGGCTGGCCAGTCCTGTGCTCGCCTGCGGCAGCCTGGGCCTCTTCACAGAGGAAGGCGCATCAACCCTGACACATGGAGGGGCGGGGGCCACCTTATGACTACAGATGTCCTGCAGCTGCCTTTGCTGCTGGCTCTGGCCAGGTGGCTGCTGTCTGTCCTGCCTGCCCTGGGCCGGCCTGACCCACCTCTCCTGGGGATCCACCTGGGGCTGCAGGCTAGGCGCGGGGGGGGGGGGGGGGTGGCGTGTCACAGGGGTGGCCCCTCTGGGTCTAAGTTGTAGCCCCAGGCAGACAGGGTGCCTGATCCCAATCTAGTGGGTTCCGGCGGCCACCTGTCAGGGCAGGTGGAGGTTGCATGGACTTTTTATCTTTCCACTTACATCAGTGTACATTTTGAGGGTATCTTGAGAGACAGGCTCAGGGTCTGTTTAAAACACTGTCCACCATTCCAAACACCCCAGAGCGCTATGGTTTATGTGTTTTAGTGCAGATAAACTGAGACCCCCAGGTGGCCACGGGGTCCAGGATGAAATGCCAGGCCCTGCCTTCCCCCGCTGGGTGTCATCAGTCATCGCCACTATTTGCCCTGTCTTTCCCGGTCTCAGAAGCACACATCTTGCCGTGGCTGCCCTTTCTCGGCTCATGCTGGGTCCTGGGCGCCCAAGCCTAAGCCGAACCCTGCTCTCCCCCTGCAGAATCTCCTACGACCCGGCCAGGTACCCTAGGTACCTGCCCGAAGCCTACTGCCTGTGCCGCGGCTGCCTGACGGGGCTCTTCGGGGAGGAGGACTTCCACTTCCGCAGCACCCCGGTGTACATGCCCACCGTCGTGCTGCGCCGCACCCCGGCCTGCGCCGGCGGCCGCGCCGTCTACACCGAGGACTACGTCACCATCCCCGTGGGCTGCACCTGCGTCCCCGAGCAGGAGAAGGACGCGGACAGCCTCAACTCCAGCATGGACAAGCAGGGCGCCAAGCTGCTGCTCAGCCCCAACGACCAGCCGGCCAGCTCCTGAGGGCCGCGACGGCCACCTCCGGGGGAGGGCTTGGCTGGCGACCCCTGAAGACCACAAACCAAACGCAAGCAGAGAGGCTTCCTCCTAGAGTAGCGGGCCGGCTGCACACCCTCGCTGGTGTTCGGGCAGGCGGAAGTGCACACAGCGCTGCGGCACAGGGCACTGGGGGCGGGCGGGGGGGGGGGGGGCTTCTCCAGGGCCGCCTCCCGCCCCAGGGCACGGGTGCTGCGTGGCTGTGTTTGGGCCAAGGCGCTCCCTCCAGCTGGGGGTAGAAACAGATGAGCTTAAAAAAAATATTTTTTTGTTTTAAGAAGTAGAGACTACATGCTTTTTTTATTCAGCTGTTTTGAGTGGGGCACAAAGTATTTTTGTATTAGCAATGTAGAGTAACTACATTAAAAGATTTTTACTGAACATAGAAACATTCTATAAAGCTGGCCTTCATTTCCTCCGGGAGGGTGTTTTAGGAGCATAATTGGAGTCCTTGGATAAACTTTTCAGCTGGCGCTGGGCCTTGGTCTCCATTTCAGCAGGTCCACCGTGGCGGACAGGAAATGGACAGGCCACCAATCAGCAGGAGGAGGCATGGGGGGCTCCTGGGACCGCAAAGGGCCAGGAATACCAGAAGGCTCAAACTCGGTTTTATTTTTGATAGACACAAGTGGTCTCAGACTTACATAACTGGAGCTTTTGTGTTGTTTTCACTTTGGAAAGCTGCTGGGGTCAATGTGCAAACAAGCAGTGGCGAGGTAAGGTAAGAGGTGGAACGGACCATTTTTGCCAGTTCCCAGGGAAAGTCCAAGCAAGCACTGGCTGAGTTAAAGGACGGCAGGATCAGGCCTGCGTGCGGAGGGAGGAAGCGGGAGTGGCCAGCGAGCAGCTCGGAGGCCTGTCCCTGCTCACGCAGCGGGGGCTGAGCCCTCTCTTCTTGAGGTTGAAAGCCTGTTCCTAACACCATCGTCTGTAAAAGTTACCTGTTCATTGTAAGTCATTGAAGCCACGGAGGGAGCGGTTTCTTGCCTGTATTTCTCTGTGGAGTCTACTTAGGTGGGTTTGGATGATTTTTCAGGTCAACAACATGAGAGTACTTTAAAAAGTCTGTGGAAAATGGAATTAAAAATAAGTTCATTTTGGTGCAAAAAAAATAAGTTCATTTTGGTGCAAAAAAAAAAAAATGAAATCCAAGAGGTCTTCAAAAAGTTAATGAAAAAGGCTGGCATAGTGCAGCGGGTTAAACCTCTGCCTGTGGCGCCGGCACCCCATCTGGGCACTGGTTTGAGTCCTGGCTGCTCCACTTCTGATGCACCTGGGAAAGCAGCAGCAGATGGCCCAGGTGCTTGGGTCCCTGCACGCAATGTGGGAGACCGGGATGAAGCTTCTGGCTCCTGGCTTCAGCCTGGCCCAGACCTGGTCATTGTGGCCTTTTGGAGAGTGAACCAGCAGTTAGAAGATCTCTGTCTCTGTAACTCTTTCAGATAGATTAATTAATTAATGTTTGCGAAAATGTATATTATGAAAAATGGATCTCAAAATTTTTGGAACAGAACAAACTTGTTCATTCCATTCTTCCATGAGCTTTTTGAAGTCTCCTTGTATGTTAACTAAAGTATTTGCTTTAGTTTGATTTTTATAGTTGAGGTTTAAATTAACCACTGTTTGATTTGGTCTTGGATCAGCTAGTCACAGAAAGTCAGTCTCTGATTGTTGGTGACACCTCCAACCAAGACCAAGAAGTGCCCTTTGTCCACATGCATTGTCCTCAGAGGGTTGGCTTCCCCACATCACGTTCAGCCTTAGTTTGATCTGGACATTAGGGTCACTCGGAGAGCCTTCAACTCCTACCAAACACTGACAGAAAGCCCACGTGGAAAACACAGCACCAAAAGGAATCCAGATCGCCCAAATAAAAAGTTCAAAAGTGAAAGCCACAGCTCTGGCTAGCTGTGTAGACTGGGGCATTTTACTGGAAGAACAATGGTATCCCTAGTGGAAGAAAAACAGCCTTGCACGCCAGCGATGTGAGTAATTGTGTTCAGTCATCCCGCTGTTGTGTCACATTTTCCAGGCCCTCCTCAAATATAAATAGTGCAAGAGTCAGAGGACATGGAATTAAGGAGAGCAACTATCTGCATGGGGGAAACGTCACTATTTTATTTATTGTACGAGTTATAAAAGGCAGCACACTCCTGAGAGTGGGCATCTGGCCGAGTGGTTGAGATGCCTGCTTCCCACATCAGAGTGCCGGGGTTCAATCCCTGGCTCTGGCTCCTGACTCCAGCTTCCTGCTAATGCAGACCCTGGGAGGCAGCAGTGAGGGCTCAAATAATTGGATCCCGCCTACCCACATGGGAGACCTGAATGCTCAGCTCCAGACTTTGGCCTGGCCCAGTCATGTGTGTGGCAGGCATCTGGGGCATGAACCAGTGGATGGGAACTCTCTCTTCCTTTCTCTCAAATGTGCTTAAAAAAAAATTTTTTTTTTCCAAAAAGGTATCACATCACATACCCAATGGAAGAAATTAGCATTCCATTCTAGACCCAGAAGGGCAAGCTTTGCGTGTCTTGTTTTCTCTAAGTGGAATGCTCATCTACTATAAGTATCTGTTGAGCACCCATCTGGTTCCTCAAAGAATCTATGACACTCACATCATCAGATATTGCTCCTGGGGACAACTGGGGATAAGACTCAAACTCTATTCACTGGTTCCCTCCCCCAAATACCCACAACATCCGGGGCTGGGCCAGGCCAATGCCCAGAGCTGGGAACTCAACCTGGGCCTCCCACGTGAGTGGCAGAGACCCAGCTAACGGAGCCATCACTTGCTGAGTCCCAGGTGTGCGCTGTCAGAACGCTGGAATCGGCAGCAGAGCTGGGTTCTCCAGGACGGGATGCAGGTGTCTCAAGTGGTGCGGTAACTTCTGTGCCAAACCCCGGCCCTCTTTCATCTTACCAGTTCGTTACGTTATTTCTGTTTTAACAGCACATTACCCTTGACCTTCGGAAGACTCCCCTCAGTTCTCTTCCTGAAGTATTCTATGTGTACTAAAAAGGTCCATGGGAAATCGAATTAAAAGATAAGTTTTGGTGTCAAAAAATTTTTCAATATTTATTTGGAAGGCAGAGTGACAGAGCGAGATCTTCTATCTGCTGGCTTCCTCCTCAAATGCCTCCAACTGCTAGGGCTGAACAAGGTCAAAGCGAGGCGCCTGGTACTCAGTCCAGGTCTTCCACAGGGGTGGCAGGGGCCCAAACACTTGGCCCATCATCTGCTGCCTCCCGGGACACGTTAGAAGCTGGACTGGAATCAGAGCTGGGACCCGAACCCAGCAGTCTCATATGGGACGCAGGTGTTCCAGAAGGCAGCTTACCCAGCTGCACCACAATGCCTGCCCCAAGATGAGAGTTCTTGAGTTAATAAAAATAAATTATATTTTGAGGCTGCTAGTATCCACAGTGCCCGCGAGATATTTTGAAGGTGAGCACATTCACATAACATTATTAAAGTATATTGTAATAACTTCTCATTGTTCATCTGTGACTGATTTATAAATTAATTTTATCGTAAGTGTATAAATACGGGAAAAACAATTGAAAGTACTTCAAACAGTTCATGGAAAAATGAAATTAAAAAATGTTTATTTCGGTGCAAAAAAAATTGAAATCCAGATAGTTTTTCCCAGTATGCATTTTCCAGAAAGTTTTCAAGGACCCTTGAAAATACAGCTAGGACTCGGGACTACGCCTGGGGTGGAGGGGCTGCGGGGGCTGTAGAAGGATTACTGCATTTCTGTACAAACAGAGGAGCATTTGGGAGGAGCAGTTAACAGGCATTCTGCAAATACAAGCAGGTCCACTCAGGGGCCAATTACCCAAGCTGCTGCTTTTACTGCTTTTCTCTCAGCAGGACACGGGCAAAATGGCGCTTTTGCTTCCTGTGTGAAAATGATTTTATAGCTGCCTGGGCCTTTGTCTGCTCCTGCTGTCCAGGCACCCTCTGCCCCACAACAGCTAGTTGTAGGGGGACCTGCAGGTTCTGTTGGCAACATCGCAATGCTCACCCTGTCTCCCGGCTCGTGGATGGTTAGTTGGGTGCAAATCTGGACCGGGCAGGACTCACAGACAAGTCTAGGTAAGTGTTCTCTGCGGCCTGTGCAGTCCTCTGTGAGGTGGAGGAGGCCAAGGAGCCTCTCCAAGGTTCACAAAGTTGGACCCGCATCTGCGTTCACAATGGGGCGCGTAGTCAGAGGCCAAAGGGAGAGGCTCGCCCCAGCCTGGCTGCCTGCACACCTTGTGCGGGCGCCCGCCGCCTGACTGGCCCCCAGGAGCACACCAGGCCTCATGAGGCTTTTCTGAAGGCCGCAGGGGCGCAGCTGCAGAGCTTTTCTGAAATCCAGAGGTGGATCACATGAGTACGCCGTTTTGCTAAAATCAAAATCAGGGGTCCAGAGTCATGAAGCACTTGACAGCTGCTTATTAAACAAAAATGCGGTTACCTCAGTGCACAAGCCTCCTAATTTGAGACTTGTAGACGTTTTGATGTGAGCCAAGCTTCCCCTCCCCCTCCCTCACCCTGAAGAAAAAGGCCTCGCTTCAAATAAATGTTAGATTATGGGACAGCGGGTCTGATTTCACAATTCCCAAGTCAGATGGTATATTTCTATATGTGTGTGTGCGTTTTTTTGTTTGTTTAAGCTAACATTGTTATTGGCCTAGGTAGTTTTTTTTGTTTTTTTTTTAAAGAAAGCTTTTATGGGGCTGGCACGGGGTGGAATGGGTTAAGCCACCACCTGCAGTGCCAGCATCCCACATGGGCACGGATTCGGGTCCCGGCTGCTCCACTTCCGAATCAGCTCTCTGCTATGGCCTGGGAAAGCAGCAGAAGATGGCCCAAGTCCTTGGGCCCCTGCTCCTGTGTGGGAGACTCGGAAGAAGCTCCTGGCTCCTGGTTTCAGATTGGCTCAGCTCTGGCTGTTCTGGCCACTTGGGGAGTGAACCAGCAGATGGAAGACCTCTGTCCCACCCACCCTCACCCCCACCCCCGCCTCTGCCTCTCCTTCTTTCTCTGTGTAGCTCTGACTTTCAAATAAATAAATCTTTAAAAAAAAATAAAGCTTTTATTTAATGAATACAAATTTCATAGGTACAGATTGCACCCACACAGACACACAAAGTATAAAGTACTGTTTGGAGACAAGTTTTACCATTAATTCTCATAGTAAAACTCGTTAAGGACAGAGGTCCTACATGGGGAGCAAGCGTACAGTGACTCCTGTTGTTGATTTGACAATTGACACTCTTATTTATTTATGACGTCAGTAATCATCCAAGACTCTTGTCATGAGCTGCCTAGGCTATGGAAGCCTCTTGAGTCCACAAAGTCAGTATTTAGACAGGGCCATAAACAACAAAGTGGAAGTTTTCTCCTCCCTTCAGAGAAAAGTCTATCCTTCCTTGACTGGCCTAGGTAGTTTTTAACATGTCAATCCATTCAGAAGGAAATAATAAAGTAGGTGTTATTTTCAAAAGAATAAACATCAAAGTGGGTGATGTGGGGCATTGGGGTAAGCCGCCACTCGGAACACCCACGTGCCTACTGGAGTGCCTTTTGACACCTGGCTGCTCTGCTTCTGATCCAGCTCCCTGCTAAAGAGCCTGAGAAAGCAGTGGATGATGGCCCAACTACTTGAGTCCCTGACACCTATGTGGGAATTCTGGACAAAGATCCTGTCCCAGCCCTGGCAGTTGCAGCCATTTGGGGAGTGAATGAGCCATCTCCATTTCTCTCTCACTCCGCCTTTCAAATCAATCAAAAAATCTTAAAAAAAAATTTTTTAAATGAATACTTAATTTTTGTCAGGTACTGATACACTGATAAAAATATGTCTCAAAAAAAAATGCAGATGTATGACAGCCAAGGTCCAAGATGTGCACGACAGCAGGTCTTCCCGGTTCCCAAGCACCAGTTCTGAGTCCCAGGCCTGCTCTCGGCGTCTGTCAGGACAGCGGGTTTTCCTGCAGTGGGTGACGCATCCGGGGTCTTTGACATTCAGCTACCAAGGCTCATTTCCCGTTCGCCTTGTGTCACCTGCACACCAGCTGTGGCCGGGCCCTAGTTGAGGACTGGACAGCCAGGCTGGCTTCTGCCGGGAGCACTGCAGGTCACTTGTCTGAGGGGGACGGAGCTCGGGGAGGAGCTGACACGGGTCACTGCCTCTCACATTTTGTGGCTGAAGCATCCCAGGAGTTGAGGAAGCATAATCCTTCCCCAGAGAAATGGACATTGAGGCTTTTTTTTTTTTTTTTTTTTAAGATTCACTTATTTATTTGAAAGAGAGAGGGGAGAGAGAGACACACACAGAGACAGACAGAGCCGACATCTGCTTGTTCATTCCCCAGATGGCAGCAATGGCCAGGTCTGAGCCAGGCTGAAGCCAGGGGCCAGGCGCTTCATCTGGGTCTGCAAAATGGGTGCAGGGGCCCCAGCACTTGAGCCATTTTCTGCTGCTTTTCCCTAGTGAATTAGCAGGGCGCTGCATTGGAAGTGGAGCAGCTGGGACACCAACTGGCACCCATTGGGATGCTGGTGTCACAGGCAGCAGCTGTACCCGTCATGCTGCGAAGCAGGCCCCGGGACATTAAGTTCTGAGGAAGATTTTACTTTAAAATGATTGCAGATTTCCAAGACATTGCCAGTGTTTACAGGACGGGCTGTTGCTCCCTTGGCCCAGTTTTGCCTGAGGGTGCATCTTAGCGAATGGCAGAGCAGGGAACCGGCACTGGTGCAGCCCTCGCCAGCTGGGCAGGCACTGCTGTCATGCGTGTGGATCTGTGAAACGGCCACCACACACAAGACACGGGCATCGCAGCACCACAGAACCCGTCCCCGTCAGCCCTGCCCCAGCCCGACCCCTGCCACCCACGAATCCATTCTCCATGCAAGAGTCTGATCTCTGGGGATGGCTCTTCTCCCAGGACCCGATGCCCCAGGCTGCAGCGAACCCTCGTTCCTTCCTTCTGCCTGCTCTGGGGTACGGGCGTGGTACGGACGTGCCGAGCAGTGACAACGTAGCCTGCGCCCAGTCCCCTGGTTTTGGCTATGGCATTTGGTGTACAGGTGGTGGTGCTTCTACTTTCTCAGCTGACTCAGAGCCACACGGCCGTCAGCCCCACAGACCTGGGAAGCAGAGAGAAACCCAGGGCACTCACGCACTCGCCGGTGCCAGGGAGACTCGGCACTGCTCCTGGGGGCTGGCGTGGGCTGGGGGCTCTCGCAAGTCTCAGGATGCTGGGTAGTCAGAAGGAGCCCTGGTACAGGAACCTCTGGCCTGAGGCAGAGGCCAAGGTCCTGTCTAATTCAGGAGGCCCTGGGCGGCCAAGAAGCTGTACTTCTTATGTTAAACGAGGAGAGTGGATTAGACAGGTTCTCAGATTTCTTCCAACTCCAATTCCATGAACTCAAGTTCGGAGAAGACAGTCCAGCGCCAAGGATGCCTCCTTAGGGAAACAATGAGAGGCAGCGTCCCTTATTTTGACAATTAGGCCAGGGCAGCTGGAGGGGAGGGGAGGAGGTTGTAACTTTTTTATCGACTGAGAAGAGAAAACGACGTGGAAATGTCACCCGGGGCCTTTACCGTATTGTGTCACTCTCTGCCAGTTAGAGGCCGCAGTCCAGCCCAGAATTGAAATTCACGTAACAGCGGAACTCATTTGCCAGGTTTCGGGTGTGCCGTGGAATGAACTTGCACATCTTCACCCCCAGGAGCTGTGCGGCCTGTTCTTCCATGACGGCCCCTGAGGAGAACAGGTGCAGTGAGTGCAGAGCCAGAGGCCCGGCTGGAGCCCAGGGCCAGGCATCTCTGGCGTGGATCAGGGGCTCCGGGCTCCGGGCAGTCCACAGCACCACCCACCCAGCGGTAACTATCCCCGTTTTATCTTCTACACTATTGCAAAGGACCTGGTTTTCCATGTCTTTTTAGCTAATTGATACTTTTCTTACCTCCACAAGGCTGGGGCACTTAGAACTTTAGGAGCAGATCACATGCCACAAAGGAACACAGAAGACAGCGAAAGTAATTACTAGAAACTAGGGTTTCCCGACATTGCATCAAGGGCCTCTTTCCTGATCTCTTTTCTGCTGATGCGAAAGAGCACGTGCCCTCCTCTGTTTGGCCCACTCCTCCCCGTGCCCTCCTCTGTTTGGCCCACTCCTCCCCAGGCCCTCCCTGCGGCCAGCCCTGGTCAGGGCCCTCTTCTTTTCACCTTGAGTACAGCAAACAATCCCGGCCGTGCACCACCAACCCCAGAGTCTATCCTTAATCTTCTCCTCGTGTGGAGTGCTGAATCCCAACTCCCCACCAGGGCCTGGGGGGCGGGGGGGAGGGACCCTTGTCCCCAGTGTGGCCTGCAGCCCCTGGGTAGACCCTTGGCAGGCCCCAATGAAGCTCCTGCAGGGCCCTCACACACCAGGCTGTGAGGAAGCCACTCGCCTTGCCTTTATCACACTTTGTCAGACTATCAGAACTAGCGCTTCATTTCTCTGGTCTGTTTTGTTATGCTTTTGAAACTTGTCCCCTAAAACTGAATGTATACTCCACTGGGCTGAGATCACCTGTTAGCAAACAGGGGTTGAGTTAATAAGCTTAGGTGAGTTATATTTGTATGAATAAAGACTTCCTTCTGTGACCAAATGAAAAATCCTACAGCACCAAAGAACAGACTTCCACAGCTCCAGGGCACACCGGGAGAAGCAGTGGCCCCAGGGCCTGAGGGGGAGGATGGGTGATGGCTCCCAGGGTACCACCAAGGGTGGGTAATGTTTGGTTCTTAAATTTTACTACATCATATTTTACTACAGTCATCTTAAGAAAGTACATCAATGTGGTTAGAAAACTCTTCTGTTTTTACCAATTTTTCAAAAAGAAATGGCCTCTCAGCCTTGTGTGGATACTGGAACCACAGTTACTAGGACACATTTTTAATTTGTGACTTTTGTCAAAACTCTTCTTCAGTGAGCCTACTCTAATGCCTGGTCTGTAACCTTAGGCAATCTGCTTTAACTCTGAACCCCAAACATTTCTTATCAGCTGTACAGCTTGGCCCACATCCTAGTGCTACCAATGGTGATGGCAAGTAAGACCCAATAGCTGACAGGCGTGAGCCTTCATGTGTGCTGTGTCCCAAGTTAAGCACTTGGTGGGGACTGCACTGTGCCACTTAATTCTCACGAGTGGGGCGGGGGTCTCTGTTCCACATTACAGATAGGGAAACTGGAGTTCTGAGGGGTTAAATCACTTGGTCAAGGTTATACAGTTAGAAGTAAAACCTAAGATTTGAACATCTACTGTCCTGGACTTCCTGGAGACAGGAAATGTGGCACCTACCTGTGCACAGCAAAATCTTGGCCTTGGTCAAGTACTTGATGGTTTCTGACGTCTTCCTGAGACACTCCTCAGAAAGATATGGAGGATCCGCCACCACGACGTCAAAGCTATGTGCAGGGATGTGTTCAGGTAGATCCAGTGGATTATTGTAATCATAGAAGATAAAGTCCTCTCCATATATGGCAAACCTTTTGTCATACTCAAAGATGCATACGGAAAAGTCTTCTCTGTGCAGCTCTCGGAGCTTCTGGTAAACACTGGGGGCGCTCACACAGGCGATTCTGGAACACAGAGTGAACACATCCATGGGAAACCTTTGGTAGCTCAGGGTGTTGACCACTTTCCCCCAGACAACTAGCTCCCTGGTTCAGATGTTCTTAAATGGTGCAAGTTGATGTAAGAGTAAATTTTGAGGGAAAAAAAAGCTTTATTCTGCCTCAGTTTTAAGGAATTTGGTATTTAAAAATCCACAACTCACAATGTTGAGATATGAAAGAACAAGTGTGCTTTTTATAGAAGAGAATGTAAAGAAAAATTAAACTAAAACATCAGGAATACATTATGACAAAAGTTAGATGCTAGCCCAAAGCCTAAAATCACCTATTATTCTCAAGTTGGGGGTTTAATAACTACTTCAAATGCTTCTAATCCAAACTAGATATTTTAAAATCTTTTTGATGATCTTGGAAAAAAACCTCAAGTCACACCCTAAATAAGTCCAGTTTAACAAGAAGATACATTAAAAAGAGGTCTCACTAGACAAGCTACTTTGAATCTTAAAAGAATCTATTTCATTTTAGCAAGTCCACAGTTTATGAATGGGTAAGGTTCCAAGAATAAGCTTTTTTTAAAAAGATTTATTTTATTTATTTGAAAGTTACAGAGAGAGAGAGAGTGAGAGAGAGAGAGAAGTCTTCCATCCACTGGTTCACTCCCCAAATGTGTGTAATGGCTGGAGCTGGGCTCTTGACACGAGCTGCCTAGGCTACGGAAGCCCTCTCCTCCCTTCAGAGAAAAGTACCTCCTTCTTTGGTGACCCCTTCTTTCCACTGAGGTCTCACCCACAGAGCTCCTTCAAGTAGGACATTTTTTGCCACACTGAAGGAAGAGGTTTTGAAGACGACGCCAGTGCAGGCGCAGATGCAGGCTGGACAGCGGACCAGGTTCAAGGCATTTGCTGCCATCAGGGACTACAGTGGTCATGTTGGCCTGCGTGTGAAGTGCTCTGAGGAGGTAGCCACTGCCATCTGAGGGGCCATCATCCTTGCAAGCTCTCCACTGTGCCTGAGTGGAGAGGACGCTGGGGGAACAAGAGCCTTGCAAGATGACCAGGCACGGTGGCTCTGTGCTGATGCGTCTCATTCCCGCTCCCAAAGGCACTGTCCCCAAGAAGCTGCTGCTGACGGCTGCACTGATGACTGCCACACCTCAGCTGGGGGCTGCACGGCCACGCTGGGCAACTCTGCTAAGGCCATCTTTTATGCCATCTTTAAGGCCCACAGCTATCTGATTCCTGATCTCTCTGGAAATAGATTGTGTTCACCCAGTCTCCCTACCAGGAATTCATGGACCATCTTATAAAGACTCACACCAGCCGGCGCCGCGACTCAATAGGCTAATCCTCTGCCTGTGGCGTTGGCACACCGGGTTCTAGTCCCAGTCGGGGCGCCGGATTCTGTCCCGGTTGCCCCTCTTCCAGGCCAGCTCTCTGCTGTGGCCCGGGAGTGCAGTGGAGGATGACCCAAGTGCTTGGGCTCTGCACCCCATGGGAGACCAGGAGAAGCACCTGGCTCCCGGCTTCGGATCAGCGCGGTGCACTGGCCGCAAGAGGGTGAACCAACAGCAAAAGGAAGACCTTTCTCTCTGTCTCTCTCTCTCACTGTCCACTCTGTCAAAAAAAAAAAAAAAAAAAAAAAAGACTCACACCACACTGTCTGTGCAGAGGACCCAGGCTCCAGCTGTGGCTACAACATAGGTTTTTACACAAGAAAAATAAAGTGAATTAAGCCTGTTTAAAATAAATAAATACACTAAGAATGAGGTATAGGAACAGTTGTACAAAAAAAGAAAAAAAAGTTAAAAGGATAAACTCCAAAGAACACTGAGGAGGTAGTCGGAACAATAAAAACCCTGTTCTAAGCAAAAAAAGTATAAACTGTTGGCGCATGGGCAGAAAGCACACATGTTTTGCAGTAGTCGTAGAGCATAACAGAACTGAGTCCTCGTTGTCTCTGGTGAGAGGGTAAGAAATACAGACGCCCATATGGGACACCAGCACGTAACTCTGACTTTCAAATAAATAAATAAATCTTAAAAAAAAATCAGATTGCAAATACCAAAAGAATGAATTGAAATGGAGCTGAAAGTAGAGGGACAGGTATACAGGAAATTAGTAATAAATGTCTTTTAGAACCACTTGGTTCTTTTAAGTTATAGGCATGCAAAGTTTCGATAAAAATAAAAACCAAATTAACAAAAAAGTAAAACATACATTCTTAAAACTTCAAAATGATAAGACACTAACATTTTCTCTTTAAAGTAAACTTTAAGAAACAAGTTAGAAAATGTCAAAATGAAGAGACAAGAAATTCTACAATGAATAGATTCCTGGGTATGTCCCCACACTCAGTATCAAGCTGCTCCTAATCCTCATGTGTTACAAACTGTGAGCTGTAATACTTGCAGATTACAGTTCAGACTCCCTACAAACCACCTCTCATCTAGGAAGGACATTCAAAATACTGCTTTAGGTTAGAAGACAGAAAGAGAAACAAAACCTGAACCCCACCTGCCACCTTCTCCAGCAGCTGTAATCACTTCCTGTGCGAGTCGTAGGGCAGTTTCCGGACTATACCAGAACTGGCTCAGTTGCTGTAACAGAGGAATGATATCCATTTGTTTTTGGCATAGACTTTGTTATTTTAATTTATACCTACCATACCAGTGTGCATGCCTTTAATTTCTAAAATTTTGACAATTACATTTTCTTTTAAATCATTTCACATTCATACAAGCCCCTAATGAACTAATGGAATGTAGGCACTGACTATCAATGGTTGCTACCACCACAAAAGATGACGACAACCAGTCAGAACGCACCTCACCTTTGTAGAGTCGGCAGAAAAACGGAGGTTGCATCTAATTAAGCTTCTAGATTCAACTGCCAGTGAACAGAATTACGAACCAGACGATGGAAGAATGTGTTCAATGACACCACAGGGATGCAGTCAGCAAAATCAGGACTGTGCACCTTTTCTATGCTCCACGCCATCCGGGTGTCCCACGTAGGTAGTAGCAACCTAAACACGTGGGCCAGCATCTGCTGCCTCCCAGGCACATTAGCAAGAAGCTGGATTGTAAGTGTAGACTACTGTGACTTGAACCAGGCGCTCTGATATGGGATATGGGCATCTCAAGTGGCAACTTAGCCTGCTTCACTGCCATGCCCACCCCTGAGTTAATCTCAGAAGGCAATGAGGTATTCTAAAATTGACAATGGTTTCACCTATCTGTGACTATGCTAAAAAGCAGTGAGCCATACATTTAAAAGGGATTGGAAGTGGAGCAGCCGGAACTCAAACCGGTGCCCATATGGCATCCTGGCACTGCAGGCAGCGGCTTTACTGACTATGCCACAGCGCTGGGCTAATGTATCTGGTAAGTAGTGGAAAATGACCCTAGTACGTGGGCCCCTGCCACCCATGTGGGACAGCAGGGTGGAGTTCCTGCCTCTTGGCTTCGGCTTGGCCCAGCCCTGGCTGTTATAGCCATTTGGGGAGTGAACCAGCAGAGAGATTTCTTTCTCTGTCCCTCTCTGTCACTCTGTCATTTGAATAAATAACATTACACTTCTAAAGAGAAAAGTGTTATTAGCCTTAAAGTGAGAAATAGCAGTCTCCTGGTTCAATGTTTTCCTCCCATGGAGCCCTTTCCACAGGAGTCAACATTTTAACTCTGAGCTACTCCTTCGAGCATTCACTTCTGTAGCTACATATATTGGGTATTTTATTTTATTTATTTGAAAGAGTTACACAGAGAAAAGGAGAAACAGAGAGAGAGATTTTCCATCCATTGGTTTATTCTCCAGATGGCCGCAGCCCTGGCTGAAGCCAGGAGCCAAGAGCTTTTGTGGGTGCCAGGAGGTCAAACACTTAAGACCATCTTCTGCTGCCTTCCCAGGCACATTAGCAGGGAAGCTGGATTGGAAGTGGACCAGCCAGGACTCGAACTGGCACTCGTATGGGATGCTGGCATTGCAAGTGGCGGCTTAATCCACTATGCCAACCCCAATATTAGGTATTAAATACTGTTTCTTGAGTAATCCACTTCATATGTTACACATTTATTATGGAAGATGAGGATTTTGCTCTTTCAAACACACGTTCCCCATTTCCTTCACCCTCTCAGTAGAGCTCTACCCAAAGTTTTGATTAGCAGAATGATCTGTGTGCACTGCTGAGCCAAGTAATACAAACTGCATTTATTTACAGTACAATAGTTCTTTTCTGTAGTTCATAAATATATAAAGGTTTCATTTGCAAATGTTTTACAATATTTCATATCATGATATCATGTTTTATCCATTTCCTGGGATTTTTTTTCTCAATTTTTTAAAAATATTTATCTATTTATTTGAAAGAGTTACACAGAGAGAGGAGAGGCAGAGAGAGAGAGAGAGGTCTTCCATCCGATGGTTCACTCCCCAATCGGCCACAATGGCCAGAGCTGCGGCGATCTGAAGCCAGGAGCCAGGAGCTTCTTCCAGGTCTCCTTCAAGGGTGCAGGGGCCCAAGGACTTGGGCCATCTTGTACTGCTTTCCCAGGCCACAGCAGAGAGCTGGATTGGAAGTGGAGCAGCCAGGTCTCGAACCAGCACCCATATGAGATGCTGGTGCTTCCCACCAGGGTGTTAACCCGCTGCACCACAGCGCCCGCCCCAATTTTTTAAAAAACTGATTTGAGGGGCCGGCACAGTGGCGTAGCAGGTAAAGCTGCTGCCTGCAGTGCCGGCATCCCATACAGGTGCCAGTTCGAGTCCCAGCTGCTCCACTTCCAATCCAGCTCTCTGCTGTGGCCTGGGAAAGCAGTAGAAGATGGCCCAAGTGTTTGGGCCCCTGCACTCGCGTGGAAGACCTGAAGGAAGCAGCTGGCTCCTGGCCAACTGGGGAGTGAACCAGCAGATGGAAGACCTCTCTCTCTCTCTCTCTGCCTCTCGTACTCTGTGTATCTCTGACTTTCAAGTAAATAAATAAATCTTTAAAAAAGTAAAAAGAAAAAAAATAAAACTGATTTGAAAGGCAGATATCTTCCATCCACTGGTTTATTCTCCAGATGTCTGCAACAGCCAGGGCTGGGCCAGGCCTAAGCTAGGACCCTGGAATTCTATCCCAATCTCCCACAAGGAGGCAAGGACCCATGTTTGAGCCATCATTATATATTGCCTTCTAGGATATGCATTAGCAGGAAGCTGGACTGGAAACGGAATAGCCAGTATTCAAATCAGGAATTCTAATACAGACTGGAGATGTCCCAAATGGCAATCTAAGTGTCAAATCCCTTCCCTTAACTTACTCTTTTTTTTTTTTTTAAAGGTTTATTTACTTATTTATTGGAGAGGTAGAGCTACAGACAGTGAGAGGGAAAGACCGAGAAAGGTCTTCCATCCGCTGGTTCACTCCCCAGATGGCTGAAAAAGCCGGAGCTGTGCGGATCCGAAGCCAGGAGCCAGGAGCTTCTTCGGAGTCTCCCACGTGGGTGCAGGTGCCCAAGGACTTGGGCCATCTTCTACTGCTTTCCCAGACCACAGTAGAAAGCTGGATTGGAAGAGGAGCAGCCACGACTCGAACCGACACCCATATGGGAAGCCAGCACCACAGGCAGAGGATTAACCCATTGCGTCATGGCACCGGCCTCTCTCCTAACTTACTCTTAAAATACACAGTATTTTGGGGCCGGCGCTGTGGTGCAGTAGGTTAATCCTCCACCTGCGGTGCCGGCATCCCATATGGGCACCGGTTCGAGTCCCAGTTGCTCCACTTCCAATCCAGCTCTCTGCTGTGGCCTGGGAAAGCAGTGGAAGATAGCCCAAGTCCTTGGGCCCCTGCACCCATGGGAGATCGGAAGAAGCTCCTGGCTCCTGGCTTCGGATTGGCACAGCTCCAACGGTTGCGGCCACTGGGGAGTGAACTGGCGGACAGAAGACCTCTCTCTCTGTTTCTCCCTCTCACTGCCTGTAACTCTATCTCTCAAATGAATAAATAAATAAAATCTTAAAAAAATACACAGTATTTAAAAAATTAAGCAGAAGGAATAAACAAAAAGATAGGACACCCCCCTCCCCCCAAGAACACAATTCTTGGGGCTGGTGATGTGGCATGGCAGGTAAAGTCATCAACTGTGATGTTGGCATCCCATATGAGCACAGGTTTGTGTCCCGGCTGCTCCACTTCCCATCCAGCTCCCTGCTAATGGCCTGGGAAAGCAGCAGAAGATGGCCAATACTTGGCCCCCTGCACCCACATGGGAGACCTGGAAGAAGCTCCTGGCTCCTGGCTTCAGATCTGCCCAGCTCCAGATGCTGGGCCATTTTGGGAGTGAACTTGTGGGTGGAAGAAATCATTCTCGCTAACTCTGCCCTTCAGATAAATAAATAAATCTTACCAAAAAAAAAAAAAAAAAAAAAAAAAAAAAAGTAGGTGGGACATGTGAAGTAAATGAAAAGAAACATTTTTATCACCATTTCAAAGAGAGAATAAACAAGAAAATTTTATTTAATTTAATAAATCCAAAGTGGATGCACATGTAAAATACTATTAAAAATGACAATAGAAAAGCTTCCTCCAGTAATGCACAGTAATGGAGAAAAATCTATTACTAAGATGTAGTCACAAAGTTCAAGCCTTGTCTTTCTCAATGCTCTACTTCAGAAAAAAATTTCTGGGTTCCAACTTATCTCAATCTATTTTTATCTTTTTTAATTCCTATGTTTAAATGTGACTATAAAAACAGAAGTAAAGGGGCTGACTTTGTGGTACTTTGGGTAAAGCCGCCGCTGCAATGCCAGCATCCCATATTAGTGCTGGTTCAAGTCCCAGTGTTCTACTTCTGATCCAGATCCCTGCTAATATACCTGGGAAAGCAGCAAAAGACGGTCCAAGTATATGAGCTACTGCACCCACATGGGAGACCCGGATGAAGCTCCTGTCTCCTGAGTTGGCCTGGCACAGCCCTGGCTATTGCAGTCACCTGGGGAGTGAACAAGTGGATGAAAGACCCCTCTCTCTTTCTCTAACTGCTTTTCAAATAAATAAATTATTACTATTATTATTTTAAAGATCTATTTATTTATTTGGAAGTCAGAGTTACACAGAAAGAGAAGGAGAGGCATAGAGAGAGAGAGGTCTTCCATCTGCTGGTTCACTCCCCAATTGGCCGCAATGGTTGGAGCTGCACCAATCTGAAGCCAAGAGCCAGGAGCTTCTTCCAGGTCTCCCACGTGGGTGCAGGGGCCCAAGGACTTGGGCCATCTTCTACTGCTTTCACCGGCCCCTAAATAATTACTTTTTAAAAAAAGAACTAAAATATTATATACTAGAAACTATTAACACCTTTTTAAAAACTGTCTCTCAGCAACTGGACGCAACTACTGCTACCTTCTAGGATGTGCATTAGCAAGAAGCTGGTGGAATCAGGGTGGATCTGGGACTTGAACCAGGTGCTTTGATATAGGATGCAGGCATCCCAAGTGGTATCTTACCAATTAGACTAAATGCCCACCCATTAATTTGTTTATTGCATCCTTAAGTTCAATTACCCCATTTACTGCAATGATTCATTTTCCTCTTTCTACCAGGATTGTTGACCTTCATAAAAAACCAATAGGATGAGCCGGCGCCACGGCTCACTAGGCTAATCCTCCACCTTGCGGCACCGGCACACTGGGTTCTAGTCCCGGTCGGGGCGCCGGATTCTGTCCCGGTTGCCCCTCTTCCAGGCCAGCTCTCTGCTGTGGCCAGGGAGTGCAGTGGAGGATGGCCCAAGTGCTTGGGCCCTGCACCCCATGGGAGACCAGGAGAAGCACCTGGCTCCTGGCTCCTGCCATCGGATCAGCGCGGTGCGCCGGCCGCAGCGCGCCTGCCGCGGCGGCCATTGGAGGGTGAACCACCGGCAAAGGAAGACCTTTCTCTCTGTCTCTCTCTCTCACTGTCCACTTTGCCTGTCAAAACAAACAAACAAAAAAAACAATAGGATGTATCTTTATGCAAGAAAGAAACACAAATCTGTTTTGGACATAATGACCTATTGTCCTTCTATCTGAAAAGCCCTCTCCTGTGATCCCAGCCTGATAGGCAGAAACAGCAAAACCTGTATTCAGTACCATCCTTACATGTTCTGTGAATGCTCTCTGCCTTCACTCCCCCGTCAACAGTACCAGCTCCAAATGACAGCTGATGGAGCTTTTGGAACTGAGGAACACAAACACTGGACTAGGCACAGAACAGGATCCACATTAAAACTTCCTAATGAATGTGGAATGTATTTACTTACCCAGTTCTCTTCTATTATTCCAATGTTATATTTATCATGTGCACCTGGGTCAGCTTGTTGCTTCTGCTCAGCATAAAATTCCTGGAGAGCTGCTAAGGCGTGGGAAGAAAGCTGAGGAGTGTCGTCATCTTCTGTGTCACTCATGTCACCAACTGTGTACAACCTGTAGATAAGGAGTATAGAAAGGTGCTGTGTAGATTTTGCTTCCCCTTCCCACCAAATAACAATTAAAAGGAATTTTATCTTACAGCAAGTATTCAAACTACTGTGGCCAAACACTGACAGAGGCCTTCTATTGAACCATAATTCAACAAATGCAGATTTTTCTTTCAAATACGTTCAAATTTTGGGGCTGGTGCTGTGGCGTAAAAGGTTAAGCCTCTGCCTGCAGCACCAGGATCCCATATGGGTGCCAGTTCATGTCCTAGCTGCTCCTCTTCCAATCCAGTCCCCTGCTAATAGCCTGGGAAAGCAGTAGAAGAAGGCTCAAGTGCTTGAAGACCCGGAAGAACTCCTGGCTCCTGGCTTCAGATTAGCCCAGCTCTGTCCATTGCAGCCATTTGGGGAGTGAACCAGTAGATGGAAGATCTTCCTCTCTGTCTCTCCTCCTTTCTATCTGTAATAACTCTACCTCTCAAATAAATCTTTAAAAAAAAGTGCTCAGATTTTACAAATTACATTTTCAGGTTTTTAAGACTCCTTGAAGGGAAAAATATTACTATAAATACCTAAAGATGTCTTGCTTTCTTCTGGTAACCCAGTGGTCGTATGCAGACATCCCACTGTGGATTCTCTGAATCAGTATCACTTTATGGTTGAGTGTCACTGTTCAGGTTAACTAAAGCTCATGGGTGTCACTGGGGGATGAGAAGGATCAATAGAAAAAGGATGGATGAAATATAAATGAAAAATTAAAGGGACAAAGAGAAAGGGAAGACAAAACGAGAAGAGAAAAGGCAGGTGTTCTGTAGACAGTGACAGCCAGGCACAGAGACTTCTTCCTGGGGCACCGCCCAGAATCAGCCAAGCTGTAAGCTTCAGGCACAGCTCTCCAGCAGGCCCAGTCTGCCAAGACTGCTGACACAAAGTGGGGCTCCCAAAACCACACTCATGTTCCACAACTTGCTAGAAAAACTCACAGAGCTGCCTGAAAGCAAGTACACTCTTGGTTACATTTACTGCAAGGCAAGGACACAAATCAGAGCAGCCAAGGAGATGACGTGGAGAGCACTGTGACCATCCTCCTCAGGGCACACCACCTTCCTGCCATGATGTGTGATACAGGCACCAAGGGCTGCCAACCCGGAGTCCACCTGAGCTTCAGAGTCCTGGTTGGCTTTTTTTTTTTTTTTTTTTTTTAAGATTTATTTATTTATTTGAAAGTCCCGGTTTTACTGAGGCTTTGTTGTATGGGCATGGCTAATGGAATGAATGCTCATGGGACTGATGTCTCTAGCCCCACCCTCCCCAAGCTTGGACTGAGAAGCTCTCCTTGAGACCCTCATTAGCATAAACTATCTTGTGCTGAAGGGCCCATCACAAGCAACAAAGATGCCTGTATCACTTGGGAAATCACAGGAGTTACCACAAAGACCAGACCTCTCTTTGGGGGAGTTCTCATTCCTTTCCACACAGGTACCAAACACATTTCTATATCAGAAGTTATCTAAGAGCAAAAACAACATCCTGGGACCAGCGCTGTCGCACACAGGGTAAAGCCACCACCTGCAGTGCCGGCATCCTAAATGGGTGCCAATTCGAGTCCCAGCTGCTCCACTTCTGATCCAGCTCTCTGCTATGGCCTGAGAAAGCAGTAGAAGATGGCCCAAGTCCTTGTGTGGGAGACTAAGAAGCTCCTGGCTCCTGGCTTCAGATTGGCGCAGCTCCAGCTGTCATGGCCATCTGGGGAGTGAACCAGCGGATGGAAGACCTCTCTCTCTCTCGGCCTCTCTGTAACTATGCCTTTCAAATATGTTAAAGAGTTACACAGAAAGAGGAATGGCAGAGAGAGGGAGAGAGAGAGGTCTTCCATCCGATGGGCCATCCTCTACTGCTTTTCCAGGCCATAGCAGAGAGCTGGATGGAAAGTGAAGCAGCCAGGTCTCGAACTGGCACCCATATGGGATGCTGGCGTTTCAGGCCAGGGTGTTAACCCACTGCGCCACAGCACCAGCCCCAAATAAATAAATCTTAAAAATAAATAAATCTTAAAAAAAAAAAACAGCATCCTGTTTGCTTTCTAAAATATGTCTATGCCTCACAGTAAATGATGTGTTGAAAATCAGCAAAAATTATTCAGGAGTCTCCTCCTGCAGCTCCTTACTGAGTACAAGTTCATCTATCCACTGCATGAAAAAGCTCATAACTCAAGGGCGGAGTTTAAAGCAAAGAAAGCAAATTTATACAAAGTGCTGGCAACAGGAGAGAATGAGGGCCTGGCATTCTAAGAAAACCATCTTGCCTAGGCATTTTAAGACTGGTTTCTTTTTCATTTAAAGATTTATTTATGTGAAAGGTAGAAATAGAGAGAGAGAGAGAGAATCTTCCATCTGCTGGTTCACGTCCCAAAATGTCTGCAATGGCTGGGGCTGGGCCAGGCCGAAGCCAAGAGCTTCATTCAGATCTCCCACACACTTGGGCCATCCTCCACTGCCTTCCCAGGAGCATTAATGGGAAGTTGGATCGGAAGTGGAGCAGCCAGGACTCGAACCAGCACCAATTTGGGATGCCAGTGCTGTAGGCAGAGGCTTTACCTTCTACGCCAAGTGCTGGCCCCTATAAAGACTGTTTTCAAGACATATAGTATGAAAAGGGGAGGAGGGTAAGGTAAAAAATGAGGGATAGCCACAGATCCTGGATGTCAGCAAGGGCCTGGGAAGGATTGTGAACCCCTGTCTCCGGTTAACTGACTTTGGAGACACGGGTCTGGTCAAGTTGCACCAGTAAATTCTGCACAAAGTAAGCATTAGTTCTGCGCTTACCTCCTTATCTCTTCAGGAGTAGGAGAGCTCTGCGTAAGGACCTATTTTCAGAAAACTCGTATTGCAAGCAGAATTCCACCAGTGACTGATGTATACACGCAGGGCTGAGCAGAAGCAGTGTGACCCCGAGATTAATGCGGCAAAACAAACATACACAATATGAAGGCTGAGATGCCAAGCCTTTTCACCTTGTTTCATGTTCTTCCTACTGGAAGAATTGTACGGGTGTCTCTGATTAGCAGAGCTCTAAGGCATGTGCTGAGCCATTACAGCAAGGGAGGCTTTGAAAGCAGGACTCAGAACATAAGGAATTCCCCAAGCGTGGCAAGAGTGTTCAAAAGGTGAGGAGCAGGGCCAGGCATTTGGTACAGCAATTGCAACACTGCTTGGGATGCCCAATGTCACTCCCCCTCTTCGTGGAGGAACGACACTAAACCCTGCCTAGGCTTCATATCCGAGTCACGGCACCATTATGTCGCTCCCCCTCTTCATGGAGGAACGACACTAAACCCTGCCTGTTCTTTTGTCTGCTCAGCCCTCCCCGGGTTTGCTGCTGGTTCTTCCCGGGTTGGCTACTGTCCCTTCCACCTCCGTGGAAGGGCAGTTCCCCCTGCCACATTCCCCACTTCCGCAGGGAAGCGGCACACCACCGGCCGGCTCTCTCGGGGGCTGCACAGGTGTTCCCCTTAGATGTTCCTGGTGCATGCTGTCTCTCTCCTCCTTTATAGTCCTCCTCTGCCAATCCCAACTCGGCTGCCCACACGCCGAGTACGCTGCTCTCCTCCAATCAGGAGCAAGTCCTACAGTTTATTGGCTGAACTGGAGGCAGCTGTGTAGAAGCTGTTTTCTTCTCTCCCAGCGCCATATTGTGGGAGAGCAGATGCACAGAATAAGTCTTAATTCCAGTAACTCAGTCTAGTCCGAGTTGCTCCCCACAGCCCAAATCCCATATTGGAGTGCCTGGATTTGAGTCTCAACTTTGCTTCTGATTTTTTTTTTTTTTTTTTTTTTTGACAGGCAGAGTGGACAGTGAGAGAGAGAGACAGAGAGAAAGGTCTTCCTTTGCCGTTGGTTCACCCTCCAATGGCCGCCGCGGCCAGCGCGCTGCGGCCGGCGCACCGCGCTGATCCGATGGCAGGAGCCAGGAGCCAGGTGCTTTTCCTGGTCTCCCATGGGGTGCAGGGCCCAAGCACTTGGGCCATCCTCCACTGCACTCCCTGGCCACAGCAGAGAGCTGGCCTGGAAGAGGGGCAACCGGGACAGAATCCGGAGCCCCGACCGGGACTAGAACCCGGTGTGCCGGCGCCGCTAGGCGGAGGATTAGCCTAGTGAGCCGCGGCGCCGGCCTCAACTTTGCTTCTGATAACAACACCCTACTAATGTGCACCTTAGGAGGCAGCAAGTGATGGCGCAAGTAATTGGGTCTCTGCTATCCATGTGGGAGACCCAAACTGAGTTTCAGGCTCCTGGCTTCTGCCTGGTACAGCCCCAGCTACTGGAGGCATCTGGGGATGAACCAGCAAATGGAAAATCTCTCTCTGCCTGTGTCTCCACCTTTCAAGTTAAAAGAAAAATTTACCTAAATGGCCCCGAGGCCAGGAGAAGCACCTGGCTCCTGGCCTCGGATCAGCGCGGTGCGCCGGGTGCAGCAGCCATTGAGGGGTGAACCAATGGTAAAGGAAGACCTTTCTCTCTGTCTCTCTCTCACTGTCCACTCTGCCTGTCAAAAAAAAATTTCCTAAATGAAAAGTAAAATTAAAAACTTTTGCTATTAGACCAAAAAAGAAAAATTACCCAAAAAACACCCAAAACAAAATGTGCTGAGCAGTCATTTAAATTGAGAAATATCTGCTAGATGTTGCTTTTGTCCTCCTTTTCAAAATCAGAGAGTTAGCCATTCCATTTAAGATCCTTCAAACAATAAAAACCTTGCATGTACCAACTAGTAACAACCAATGTGTTTTCACTAAGTACAAGTAGCTTGTTGATTTCTTTCTTCCTTTCTTCATCAAAGACTTCTCTGTTTAAAATCTTGCTAATAAACATTTGGTCACACAAGTTAAGACAGAAATACAAATAAGCCCTGTGTGAACTAGCAGTTTCCCTCTAGGACGGGAAGGAGCAAAACACAAGGGTATACTATATTATAGGATTAGATTTGGGGCCACCATTGTGGTGCAATGGGTTAAGCCACTGCCTGCAACACCAGCATCCCATATGAGCAATGGTTCAAGTCCCAGCTGCTCCACTTCCCATTCAGCTCCCTGCTAATGTGCCTGGGCAAGCAGCAGAAGCTATAGGAGACCTGGAAGAAGCTACTGGCTCTTGGCTTTGAGCTTACCCAGCCCTAGCTGTTGTGGCTATTTGGAAAATCTCTCTGTCTCTCCTTCGTTCTCTAACTCTGCCTTTCAAATAAGCAAAACTGTTTTTAAAAAATAAATTTATAGAAGCTGGCACCGCGGCTTAATAGGCTAATCCTCCACCTGCGGCGCTGGCACACCGGGTTCTAGTCCCGGTCGGGGCGCCGGATTCTGTCCCGGTTGCCCCTCTTCCAGGCCAGCTCTCTGCTGTGGCCCGGGAGTGCAGTGGAGGATGGCCCAAGTGCTTGGGCCCTGCACCCCATGGGAGACCAGGAGAAGCACCTGGCTCCTGGCTTCGGATCAGCACGGTGCGCCGGCCACAGCAGCCATGGGGGGTGACCCAACGGAAAAAGGAAGACCTTTCTCTCTCTGTCTCTCTCTCTCACTGTCCACTCTGCCTGTAAAAAAAAAAAAAAAAAAAAAAAAAAAAAAAAAAAAAGATTTATAGAAAGTACAAAAGCAGGTAAAACTAAATTATGTGATTAAGAAATCATTCTCCACTTATCAAAAATAGATGGATTTATTTAAAGATCTCCCCAAAAAATGAAAATGTCAAGCTGAGAAGATCGATTGGTGAATTCCATGAAACATTTAAAGAATAAATGATGGAGGGGGTGGCGCCATGGCATCCCCTATGGGCGCCAGGTTCTAGTCCCAGCTACCCCTCTTCCAATCCAGCTCTCTGCTGTGGCCTGGGAAAGCAGTACAAGATGGCCCAAGTCCTTGGGCCCCTGCACCCATGTGGGAGACCTGGAAGAAGCACCTGGCTCCTGGCTTCAGATCAGCGCAGCTCATGCTGTTGTGGCCATCTGGGGAGTACTCTACTTCTCAAGTAAATAAATAAAATCTTTAAAAAAAGAATAAATGATAGTAATTTTATATAAATTCTTCTAGAACAAAGAGAAAAAATACTTCCCAACTTGTTTTATGAAGCTAGCATAAGCCTAACAGAAATGTAAACTTTTTTTTAGCAATTATTAGAAAATAAAATTACAGATCAATATTCCACATGAACACAGAAGCAAAAATGCTTTACAGGACACTAGCAAATTGAGTCTTATTAAAAAAAAGAAAAGATAATATGTCTTGACCAAATGTGGTTTATTTCGGGAATACAAAGATGATTTAATACAACAGTCAGGAATCTATGGCCCCTCAGCACAATCAGACTGCAGTTTGTCTTGGTAAACCAGCCACATCCCTTCATTTACGTATTGTCTACTGCTGCTTTTGAGATAAGCCAAATATAGTTACTATCTGATCCTTTACAGAAAAGTTTGCTGACTCCTGCTTTAACAGGATAAAAGAGAAAAGCCATATGATTATTTGCCTGGTTACTGCAGAAGCACTTGAAAAGAAAGCCAACACTCATGTCAAAAACTGGGCAAACCAGTTATAAAGGGAACTTACTCAAGCTGAAAAAAAAAGGCATCTCTAAGAAAACTGATACTAAGTTTAACACTGGCCTTATGTTTTTGGACAACAAGAAAAAAAAAAATTCAGATTGGAAAAGAAGAAATGTCCCTAACCAAGGGCATGACTGTTAACAGAGAAAATTTTCAGGAGACACTACACTGGCAGTGGTAAGTCATGTTAAAACTTTTATATGCTGTGATGAGAATGGTACTTCACCCCCTCAGTCTTCCTCCCAATAAACCTATAACCCTGGTCTAATCATGAGAAAAACATGAACAAATTCCAACTGAAGAACAATTCTACAAAGTATTTGACCAATACCTTTCAAAACTACCAGGATAGCCTGAAATGCTGTGACAAGCAAAAAGAACCTAGGGAGACATGATAATTAAATGTAACATGGGATCTTGGATAGGATCCTGGAACAGAAAATAGAGGTAGGTAAAAACTTAGGAAATCTGAATAAAATATGCACTTTGCTTAATAAATGTATCAATATTGCTTCATTAATTGTGACACAGGTACCACACTAACATGTTAACAATAGGGGAAACTGGATGTGGGGTATGTTGGAAGCTTCTGTACTGTCTTTGTAATTTTTCTGTAAACCTGTGACAATTCTAAAATAAAGTTTGTTTGGGGGTGGGTGTTGTAGCACAGTGGGTTAAGCTGCTGCTCTGGATGCCCACATCCCATAATGGAGTGCCAATTCAAGTACTGGCCACTCTGCTTCCAATCCAGCCTCCTGCTAATGCCGCTGGGAAGGAAGTGGATAATGACCTGAGCACTTGTGTCATTGCCTCCCATGTGAGAGACCCAGGTGGAACTCTGGGTTCCTAGCTTCAGTCTGGCCCAGTCTCAGCTGTTATGGGCATCTGGGGAGTGAGCCAGCAGATGGAAGATCTCTCTTTCTCTCTGTCTCTCTTCTCTGTCACTCTGCCTTTCAAATAAATATAAAAAATAAATACATCTTAAAATAAAAAAGCTTATTTAAAAATTCCTTAGGAATTTTTTAAATAATCACCAATAATCACCAATCTCAACAAGAACAAAAACTACCAGAATAGAGTTTACCAAAGTTTTAAAGTATAAGGTCAATACAGAAAAATTATTTGCATTTCTGTATTTAGCATCAAATAAATGGAAATGAAATTTAAAAGCAACTACATAAAAATATACCTGAGAATATATTTAACATAAAGATTTTGAATGATCTTTATACTTAAAGCTGCAAAGCATTGCTGAAAGAAATGAAATAAAACCTAAATAAAAGGACAGATATACCGTGTTCATGAACTGAGACAATCAGTATTACTAAGGTATCAATTCTCGCCAAATTGACTAAGATTCAGCATAATTCCAAGCAGGCTTTAAAGAAATTGGCCTACCGCTGATAAAACAAAAATGCTGAGATGTCCCAAGCTTAATTACCAGGGCCAGAGGATGGAGGAGGAAGAAATAAGGGAAGAAATAGTCTGTTAACAATTGTGGACCAAAAGAAACAAAAATCTGCTCCATATTCCTGAATATATGTTCAAACCTTGACTTAAAAGCCAGGCACTAACCCCCAGGCAAAACCACCTAAAGGTCACATATGAACTTTTGGGACAATTAACCACAAGCAATAAAAAAGCAACAAGTGCTTCTCCTGTGGACTGTATTCCTACCCCAAAATTTCCCCCAGTTCACATTATCCCACCCCTCTTATTTACAGCCATGTAGGTTCAATGTAAACAACTTACACTTTCCTGTCTCCAATTTTCCTTACAAAAATGCTCCGGGCTCTTAGGTGCAGTAGACATTTTACCAACTGCTATCTAGATTTTCTGATGCTAGTTATGGGACTTGTCCCAGGACCTGGCACTTTTCTGGCTAGCATCTGTAACAGCTCAATAAACCCTTTTATGAATACTGCGGGGAAACTTCAGTCTTGGGTTTCGGTTTAATACTGGTAAGTGAGATTTATTTAGCCATCCACTGAAGGACATTAGGACTGTTTCAAGCTTTTGGCTACGAAACAACTATGAACATCTGTGTGTATAGGTTTTGATGTTTTTCTGAGTAAAATTTCATTTGTGTATACATCAAATGAATCATGGCATCTAAATGATTCATTGGTATTTTGGCTAGCTTATAAATCCTCAGTATGGGAAACAGATGGTCAAAATAAGAGTAGACAGATTAAAATAAGTTAATAAAAATAATGGTAATATTTAATACTGATGAAAATGTAGTATTGGCATGCTCTCTAATTTGGGTTGGAGTTTATTCATTTATTTTTAGGATTTATTTATTTATTTATTTGAAAGGCAGAGTTACACAGAGAGAGGGAGATACAGACAGATCGTCCACCTGCTGGTTCACTCCCTAAATGACCACCACAGCCAGGGCTGGGTCAAGCAAAATTCAAGAACCTGAAACTACATTCGGGTCTCCCACATGAGTGGCAGGGGCTCAAGCACTTGGGTCATCTTCTCTTGCTTTCCCAGGTGCATTAGCAGGGAGCTGGATCGTAATTGGAGGAGCTGGGACTTGAACTGTTGCCCACATGGGATGCTGACATTGCAGGCAGTGGCTTTACCAGCAGTGCTACAGCTGGCCCCTGGGTAACAGTTTCAACTGGTATAATCTTTGGGGAAGAAATCTGACAATTTAGAGACAAGTATGCTACCTTCTGATTTAATTTTCATTCCCAAACTTTCTATCTTGAAATAACTATAGATTCAACAAAGTTGCAAATATAACACAGAGAGGTTCCAGGTACCCTTCACCTATTTTTCACCAATGGCAACAACGACATAACCACAGTACAACAGTAAAGTCAGGAAAGTGACATCAGTATACTCCACAGAGCTCATTCAGACCTCACCAGTTTTACATGCACACATTCTAAAAAAAAAACCAACAACTTATGTTTTATTTATTTGAAAGGGGGAGGGAGGAAGAGAGAAAGAGACAGACAGACAGACATTGATCTTCTATCTTTTGGTTCATTCCCCAGATGCCTGTAACAGTTGAGGACAGGTCAGGCTGAATCCAGCAGTCGGGAATTCCATCAGGATCTCCCGAGGACCCAATGCATATTTTGCTTTATATGTATTCTTTTTATTTTGCATTTCTTTAACTTTTTTTTGACGGTGAAAGTTTAGAGTACTTATTTGGAATTTTCTTCTAAGTTAAACGATCTAAATTTCCCTTCTAGCAAAATCCCATCAAATATGTATGCTTTTTGCCCATTTTCATTCAGCTCAATCTATTCTTAAATTTATCTTGAGAACTTCTATTTGTCTCATAGGTTACTTAGAAGTATGATGCTTAGTTTCCTGTTATTTTCTAGCATGTATAATTTAGCGTTTTGGAAAGTGTTGTTAATGGCCCATGATGTGGTCGTAGTGAATAATATTCCATGGATGCTTGCAAAGAATGTGCATTCTGCTATTATTGGCCTAGGGTTCTGGAAATGTGAATAGATCCTTTTGTTGAGGGTATTAAGTTCTTCTACAGTCTTGCTGATTTCCCATTTTTACTAGTTGGGAGAATACCAGACAGAACTGCTGAGATAGGAAATGGGAATTTCCACTTATAGATTTGTCTGTTTCTTCTTTCAGTTTCATCAATTTTAACTTCATGCACCACGTAATTTATTTATTTATTTTTAAAAGTCAGAATTAGAGAGGAAAGACATAAAGAAAAAAATCTTCCATCAGCTGGTTCACTCACCAGATGGCCAAAACAGCCAGCACAGGGCCCGGCTGAAGCCAGGAGGCAGTAACCCCAACTGGGCCTTCCATGTGGGTACAGGGGCCCAAACACTTTCCACATCTTCTTTTGTTTTTCCCAGGTCATCAGCAGGGAGCTGGATCAGAAATGGAGAAGCTGGAACACAAACTGGTACCCATTTGGGATGCTGGCATTACAGGTGGAGGCTTTACCCACTACACCACAACACCAGACCTTGTGCTTCACATAATTTAAACTGCTCATTTGGTATATATTTAGAATTGCTCTCCCTCCCCTCTCTCTCCCCTCCCCCTCCCTGGGGGTAAAACTCTGATTTTCAAACAGATAAATCTTTAAAAAAAAAAAAAAAGGTATTATAATCAAATGGTCAAAAGCCAAAAAAAGCTCTTCGAAGCAGCAAGACAGGTGACTAATCATACATAACATTATTAACTGATTTTTACTGGAAATTTCAAAGGCCAGAAGGCCGTGGGCTGATCTACTTAAGGTGAAGACAAAACAAAACACAGGAATGAGCATTTTACACAAAGGTTAAGGCATCACTCAGGACGCCCACATCCCATACTGCAGTGCTTGAATTCGTCTTGGCTCTGCTTCCGAATCCAACTTCCTGCTAACATGCATGCTGGGAGGCAGTGCAGGATGACTTAAGTGCTTGGGTCCCTGCCACCCACGTAGGAGATCTGGACTGAGTTCTAGACTCCCAGCTTCAGCCTGGACCAAGCCTGTTACGGGCATTTGGAAAATGAACCAGTGGATGGAAGATGTGTCTTTCAGATAGATTTAAATTCTAAAAAAAAACAACAAAAAAATCAACCAAGAATCCTACATCTGGCAAACTTTCCTTCAAAAGAGAGGGAGAAATTAGGACATTTCTAGATAAATAAAAGCTGAAGGAGTTCATTACTATACCTACCCTACAAGAAATGCTAAAAGAATACTATCGATTGAAATGATATAGCACTGTACAGTAACTTCAAATTTTAAGAATAAAAGACCTTGGTAAAGGTAATACACAAAGTTAATTATAAAAAGATAGTATTCTTGCACTTTTAGTCTATAAGTTCTGCTGTTGTGGTACAGCAGATTAGGTCACCAGCTGTGATCCCCAAATCCCATATTGGAGTTCCATTTCAAGACCCACCCACTCCACTTCTGCATCCTGTGAGGCAGAGGATGATGGCCCAGTGATCAGGTTTTTGTTTATTTGTTTTTTTTTTTTTTTTTTAAGATTTATTTATTTATTTATTTGGCAGAGTTACAGAGAGAGAGAGAGAGGTCTTCCATCTGCTGGTTCCCTCCCCAAATGACTGCAACACCCAGAGCTGGGCTGATCCGTAGGCAGGAGCAAGGAGTTTCCTTCGGGTCTCCCAGGGGGTGCAGGGGCCCAAGTGTGTGGGCCATCTTCCACTGCTTGCCTAGGCACATTAGCAGGGAGCTGGATCAGAACTGAAACAACCAGGACCAGAACTCGTTCCCCTACGGGATGTCAGCACTGCAGAGGGCGCTTCACCTGCTACACCACAGCAACCGTCTCCAGTGACTGAGTTCTTACCATCCATGTGGACCTAGATTGAATTCCTGGCTGCTAATTTTGGCCTGGCCCAGCCCTAGTTGTTACAGACATCTGAGAATTGGACCAGTGGATAGAAAATCTCCCTCTCTGTACCTGAGTTACTCTTTCAAGTATATGCATTTTAAAAGAGAGTGGGGCTGGCACCATGGCTCACTTGGTTAATCCTTCGCCTGTGGCGCCGGCATCCCATATGGGCATCAGGTTCTAGTCCCGGTTGCTCCTCTTCCAGTTCAGCTCTCTGCTGTGGCCCTGGAGGGCAGTGGAGGATGGCCCAAGTGCTTGGGCCCTGCACCCGCATGGGAGACCAGGAGAAGCACCTGGCTTCTGGCTCCTGGCTTTGGATCGGCACAGTGCAGACCATAGCAGCCATTCGGGGGAGTGAACCAATGGAAGGAAGACCTTTCCCTCTGTCTCTCTCTCTCACTGTCTATAACTCTACCTGTTAAATAAAAAAAAAAATTTTTTTAAAGGATACAAAAAAAATAGTAAATAAAGGAAGTTCTGACATGTTAAATATGGATGAGTCCTGTGAGCGTTATGCTAAGAGAAACAACTGACAATGAGGCACATCTATGTAATTCGATTTCTATTCCGAGAACCAAATGCACAGAAGCAGAAAGAATGGTGCTTGCCAAGGCTGGACGGAGGGGAGCAGGGAGTTGTTTAATGGGTATAGGTTTTTTTATTTTTTATTTATTTGACAGGTAGAGTTATAGACAGCGAGAGATAGAAAGGTCTTCCTCCCGTTGGTTCACTCCCCAAATGGCCACTATGGCCGGCGCTGTGCCAATCTGAAGCCAGGAACCAGGTGCTTCTCCTGGTCGCCCACGTGGGTGCAGGAGCCCAAGCACTTGGGCCATCCTCCACTGCCCTCCTGGGCCACAGCAGAGAGCTGGACTGGAAGAGGAGCAACCGGGACTAGAACCCGGTACCCATATGGGATGCCGGAGCCGCAGGCGGAGGATTAACCAAGTTAGCCATGGCGCCGGCCCCTAATGGGTATAGATTTTTAAGTTTCACAATTGAAGAATTCTGAGATGGCTAGTGATGATTGTTGCACAACAATGAGAAGGTACTTAACACTGCTGATGTGTTTTCTTAATACTCTGGCATATTACCACAATAAAAATTGGAATCTGGGTGACTGTCATGAGTTTGTCGGGGAAAGTTTCCTGGAAAGGGTGATTTTTAAGCTGGGATCTAAGAATAGTTCTAAAGAAAGAAAGGGGAAAGGGAATTCAGAGCAAATAAATTTGCAACAAGCAGTAAGAGAACTGATTCATTACACAGTTCAGTGTGGATTAGGAACATTCATTTCAAAAATAATTGTTTATTAATTCAGCAAAAAACACTTCACAATAAAATATTAATTTGAATTTTATTGACAGTCTTGTTTGCAATAAATCTGAGACTTTTAGTTCTACAGTTGTATAGGAAGCAAAAAAAAAAAAGAGATGAATTATCTACCTTTATAGATATACATTATATATTTAGAATTAAAAATCAAGTAATTCAATACAAGGGTATCTGTAGCTCGGAATGCTTGGAGGTATGAAAGCTTTAGATTCATAATTCTAGTTTACTTTGATAAGCACAAAGAACACATTTTCAGGAAAGTACATCAGGACCAGAGAATTTCCAAGCGGAAATTCCAAAGATTAGCTTGTATGCCTGCTGAATGAGGAAGACAGAGAAAATATGACAAACCGATCTGCAAGCTACTAAAAAGCAACATCTGGTTTGATATTTCAAGACTGAGTGTTCTTTTCATTCAGGAAAGGAATCAGAGATTATTATAATCCAATGTTTCCTGGCAATGCTGAAGTGTTCCTGGTCAAAGCTGCACAATACTATCTAAAGAACTGATAGAAAAATAAAAATGTGTGGCTGGTGCTGTGGCACAGTGGGTAAAGCTGCCGCCTGCGGTGCCGGCATCCCATACAGGTGCTGGTTCAAGTCCCAGCTGCTCCACTTCTAATCCGATTCCCTCTATGGCCTGGGAAGAAAGCAGTATAGATGGTCCATGTCCTTGGGCCCCTATATCCGCGTGGGAGACCTGGAAGAAGCTCCTGGCTTCGGATTGGCACAGTTCCGACTGTTGCAGCCAACTGGGGAGTGAACCAGGGGATGGAAGACTTCTCTCTCTGCCTCTCTCTCTACCTCTGCCTCTCCTCTCTCTGTGTGACTCTGAATTTCAAATAATAAATCTTTTTTTTAAAAGAAATAAAATATGCAAAGAAACTAGTTGACTTCAAATACAAAATATGAACTCCAAAGAGCAACTGAAGAATACGGGGCAGGTGTTTGGTACGGAGGCTGAACTCTGCTTGGAATACACATATCCCAAACTGGACTGCCTCGTTTGAGACCCAGCTCGTTCAATGATCCAGTTTCCACTCACTAATGCGTATCCTAGGAGGCGGCAGGCGATGGGTCAAGCACTCTAATCCTTGCCATTCTTGTGGGAAACCTGGAGGGAATTCCTGTCCTGGCTTCAGTCTGGCCCAGCTCTAGCTGCGGTAGGCATCTGGGGAATGAACCGCTGTGTAAGGTCTCTGTCTGCTTTGCAAATCAAAAACCTTTTTTTCCAAACAGAGGTACTATCATGTCCTAAGCACTGTTCTTGGTGATGGGACCCCAAGTCCTTGTTCTCTTAGAGTTTACATTCTAGTGAGGCAGTGACAGACTATAAATAATGTAAATAAGATGGATGTTAAATGGCAACAGAAGAACACATGGAAAGTGTACGGGGCTATAATTTGAGCAACCATGGATTGCTTCCTACTTTTTTTCTAATTTGAGAGGCAGAGAGACAGTGAGTTCCAATCCATCAGTCAGTCCACTCCTCAGGTTTCTAGGACTGGGCTAAGCTGAGGCTGGGAGCCAGGAACTCAGTGCAGGTCAACCACAGGGGTGGCAGGAGCCCAGTGACTTCAGCCATTACCACCGCATCTCAGGGTCTGCACCGGCAGGAAGCTGGAATCAGGAACTAGAGCTGTGAATCAAACCCAGGGACTTGATATGGGATGCAGTTGTTCCAACTGCTGGGCCAAACACCTGTTTATTGCATTATTAAAGGGAGTTCAAAAGTGCATAACAGGGCTGGAGCTATGGCGTAAAGCCGCTGCCTGCATTGCCAGCATCCCTTATGGGCTCTGGTTCGAGTCCTGGCTGCCCCACTTCCGATCCAGCTCTCTGCTATGGCCTGGGAAAGCAGTACAAGATGGCCCAAGTCCTTGGGCCCCTGCACCTGCATGGGAGACCCACAGAGGCTCCTGGTTCCTGGCTTCAGATCAGCGCAGCTCTGGCCATTGTGGCCATCTGGGGAGTGAACAAGCGGATGGAAGACAACCCCCCTCCCACTCTGCCTCTCTGTAACTCTGCCTTTCAAGTAAAAATAAATAGATCTTTTATATTAAAAAAAAGTGCCTTAAGTGCTCAATGGAGAAAAATTGATTTTTAAAAATAGCCATTTAACCTGTTATTAAATATACTTTTTTAAAAAAAAAGTCACTATTATTTTTAACTACTCTAAGTGAGTTTGTGAAAATGTTGAGAAAAGGGCCGGCGCCGCGGCTCACTAGGCTAATCCTCTGCCTAGCGGCGCCGGCACACCGGGTTCTAGTCCCGGTCGGGGCGCCGGATTCTGTCCCGGTTGCCCCTCTTCCAGGCCAGCCCTCTGCTGTGGCCAGGGAGTGCAGTGGAGGATGGCCCAGGTGCTTGGGCCCTGCACCCCATGGGAGACCAGGAAAAGCACCTGGCTCCTGGCTCCTGCCATCGGATCAGCGCAGTGCGCCGGTTGCAGCGCGCCGGCCTCGGCGGCCATTGGCGGGTGAACCAACGGCAAAGGAAGACCTTTCTCTCTGTCTCTCTCTCTCACTATCCACTCTGCCTGTCAAAAAAATAAATAAATAATAAAATAATAAAAAAAAAGAAAATGTTGAGAAAAAGATTTTCAAGTCCAAAGGAGTTGGGAAAACGGTGTAATGTTATTAAACTGATGCTGGGCCTTCCGTGTCTCCTAGCCTAGATCACTGGTTCTCACCGAGAACCTCCTGGCTCCTGCCACTTTATCCCTCAGGACATCCAGCAGTGTCTGGATAAAGTGCTGCGGACACCCAATGGGCAGAGGCCGGGACGCTGCTGTACTTCCTACAACTCACAGAACAGCCCTCCGCAAGGAAGGACGATCCCCTTGGCCAGAAACGTCAACGGTGCAGAGGTTGAGAAACCCTACCGCGGGCAGAGCCGCGGAGAAACCATCATGGTTATGTGGTGAGAGCCCTATTAGAGGAGTGCTGGTCAGTGCCATGGGGTCAGAGTGAAGAGAACGAATGAGGGGGAAAGGAAAGAGGAGACATTAGCAGGTCGCATTGTAAGTGGGCTTGAGAAGCAGAGGGAGCATTACAGAAAGATGGAAAGGGGCGGGCACACGATGGTGCAGCAGCAGCAGGCTCCTAACGGCCTGCAGTCTAGAACCCTTCAATGTCCACGTATCCGACGTACTTACACGGAACCACCATACTGTATCACTTCACGGAGTATCACACTGCCTTCTGCAACAGACTTGGGTCAAGACCCTGTGATCTAATGGGAAGAGGCCTCATCCCAGCCTCCTCAGGGTGAGGGTACCCGGGTCAGTCAGCGAGGACTTCCTGTGTTGAGAATGGTCTAGATGCGCTGTACCTTTTACATTGTGCTCTATGATCCTTTCCTAATCCAGTCAGCTTCCAGCAAAGTGCCCACAGCTGCGTTTTCTTTTCATCTTGCCTCAAACAGTTCCTCTCCTCCACTTTCTAAAATTCTATTTGTGCTGTCATTAACTTAAAAAAACCCAACAACTGAGGTAAAATTCACAGTGAAATACGATGTGCAAAGTTTGGACACGCACGCCCGCCACTCAGCCCTTGTAGCCACACCCCATGCAGATTGTCTCTGGTCTTACATCCGGCTCCCCACGCCCACTGGACTCTGACCTTCACCGGTTAAGCACTTGGCCTTGCACCACCACCACCACCACCCCCAGCAGGAGACCTGCCTCAGGGGTCCTCGTCCTACAGGGGCTGCGTGTGGCTGTCCACGAGGAGTAGACAAACCCAGCCGACAGGTCTCAGATGGTATTCATCCGCACGCGAGCGGTGACAGGCGGAAAGGCCAGCAGCCCCTCTGCTCCGAGGGGAGGGAGGTCTGGGGGTTTAATCCTCGCCCCCAGCACATGCACTGCCTGAGGCTCGGGAGCCGGCGACCACGAGGAGCACGCCCGCCATCCTCCAGCTCCGACCAATTACCCGTTCTCCACGACCGCACTGGACAAAGGGCTAGACCCCGGACAACCACTCCAAAGCCCCTCACCGGAGCCCCGCCACCCCACTTCCGCGCGGGAGCCGTCCACTCACCAGCCGCGCCGGCGCACTCAGAGGAGCCCGCCGCCGCCGCGCTTGCGCAGGCGCAGAGCCTCTCCGCAGCCGCTTCCGCCAGGCGGGCAGCTTCCCGGAAGCGCTTGCGCTCTGCTTTGGGGACGCCAGTTGCTAATCGAGCCAGTTTTGGGGCTATTTGTTCTCATAAGTTGCCGTCAAGAATGAAGGCAAAATAAACATTGTTAAAAGAAAAGTGTTAATTAGATATAAGTTAAATCCACTGTTTTGCAGTGGGAGATGGAAGCTCTAAACCAAGGCTACTTTTGTCTTAATACTCGTAGGTTCACTAAAAAATTAAATTGAGGCTTTATAAAATTTACAGGATTAGAAACTCTTCCAAGAGTAGTCTTTCACAACCTTCAGTGTTTAGTTCATTGATCAGTATATATTAAAACATGTTGCACCATGTCAAATATACCTTCATAAAAAAGTCAAACGCTGGGCACTGTACTTGTCACACACAGGCATTTATTGAAACTAAGATTTCCTTCCACCTAGGAGGTTAACAAATCAGAAGTGATATATTTGTTTTCCATTCCCCCAGGCAAGCAACCTGCTGTGCTCCTGCTTCTTTCCTCCATTCTTGGCCAATTTCATGACCCTGTTGGGCTTTATACATTCTGCTGAGCAGTTTTAAGTCCTTTCTGCCACAAGGTGTGGTTCTAAATGAATTATTCAGTTGCCAAATAATGCCATTCAAGTAGTTCATGATGCAGGTTCATGACTTTTGGTGTAGCATAATTTCCATTCTAAGTACTGTTTCCAGTCAATAGTAACCCATGCTTCATTTTGACATTCAGTGCTTTGAACTGATAAGCCTATTAAACCAAGTATTTCAAAACCAGGTGTAATTTAGCAAAGTAGTAAAAAAAATTAATAAAACTAAAGAAACCAATTAACCAAGAAACAGTAACAAACTTTTATGGCAGTTTTTTTTTAAGAGGTAGCATTTCATACCTAAAAGTATGCTTACCTAAAAGTATGCCTTGCATTATAATTTAACAGAAAAGCTTACGTTAAAACTAGTTTTAGGGGCTGGCACTGTGGTGAAGTGGGCTAAGCCTCCACCTGTGGCGCCAGTATCCTCTATGGGTGCTGGATGGTATCCTGGCTGTTCTGCTTCCAATCCAGCTCTCTGCTATGGCCTAGGAAAGCAGTAGAAGATGGCCCAAGTGCTTGGACTCCTGCACCCACATGGGAGACCAGGAAGAAGCTCCTTCCTCCTGGCTTCAGATTGGCCCAGCTCCAGCTGTTTCAGCCACTTGGGGAGTGAACCAGCAGATGGAAGACCTCTTTCTGTCTCTACCTCTCTGTCTGTAACTCTACCTCGCAAGTAAATAATTCTGTCCTTTAAAAATTAGTTTTGGTCAACTGAAAAATTAGATCTTTCACAATTTCAACCACTTCGTTTTTATTTTAAAATTTTTAAAGATTTATTTGAAAGGCAGTTTCAAAAAACAGATCTTCCATCTGCTTCCATCTGTCAGCAAAAACTGACCTCACTGATATTATCAATTCAATGTGTCCCCTTCATAATTCCCATAGTCACTGGACAGTGTTAACGGGGCTCATTAGGAGCCAGCATTGTGGTGCACAGTTAAGTGGCTGCTTGTGATGTCAGCTGCTCCACTTCCAATCCAGCTTCTTGGGAAAAGCAGCAGATAATGGCCCAAGTGCATGGGCTGGCTGGCACGGCAGTTGGAATGCTCTGATGAAGCCTCTACTCCACACTGGAATGCCTGGGTTGAGTCTTGGCTTCACTTCAAATTCCAGCTTTCAGCTAATGCACACCCTGGCCCAGCCCCAGCTTTAAGGGTATTTGGGGAGTGAAGCAGTGGATGAGATACCTCTGGATGCCTACCTTTTAGATTAAAAAAATTTAATAATTAAATTATTTAATGTGGTGTAGTGGGTAAAGCCACTGCCTACAGAGCCAGCATCCCATATGGGCATGGGTTGGAGACCCAGCTGCCCCACTTCTGATCCAGCTCTCTGCTGTGGCCTGGGAAAGCAGAAGATGGCCCAAGACCTTGGGCCTTTGCACTCGCATGGGAAGACATGGAGGAAGCTCCTGGCTCCTGGCTTCGGATGGGCTCAGCTCCAGTCGTTGCAGCCAATTGGAGGAGTGAACCAGTGGATGAAAGATCTCTCTCTCCTCTGCCTCTCCTTCTCTAACTCTTTCAAATAAATCTTTTTAAAAATTAATTTAAAAACAGTGGAGTTTGCTGCAGTGACTAAGATGTCTCTTGGGATGCCCACATCCTGTTTCAGAGCGCCTGGTTTTTGAGTCCCAGCTCTGTTTCTGTTTTCAGCCTTTGCTATTGTACACCCAGGGAGGCATTCCAGTCACCCCATGGGAGACCTGAAGTTCTGGGCTCCCAGCTTCCGCCTGGCCCAGACACAGCCGTTGCAGGCAATTGAACTAGCAGGGTGAACCAACAAATGGAATATTTCAATCTGTCTCTCAAAGAAATAAAATTAAAAATATAAAATGATACAGGAAATAATAAGAACTCTATCACAAGACCAATATGATGATTGTGGCTAGCACAAGATCACATTGTAACAAAGTGAAGATTTAACAGTATCTAAAAATGACTAAGGACTATAAGCTATCAGACTTTGTGTCAGCATAGTTACTTAATGAAGGAAAATGTGTTCTTAGAAACAATCCTTAAATATAGTGGAATTTATTGAGGATCTGCCATATTTTAGCAATCATCCAGAGCAGTGCAGTTCTAAGTAGGTGTACAAACTTGGGCTTACTAAATGCAGCATCTGAAGTCTAACCTTGCAAAGCAGGCACAAATGAACATTATCGAAACATAAGAGCAAAACTACTAGTTACTATGGGGATAGAAATACCTAGCACATCTCTGTTTAAGCTCTCTGTGCTTCCGTTTTCTTCACTCAAGCATCTCTTATGTTAGATGGCAAAAATAATTTAGAAGAGTGAGGACAATGGGGAAAGGTAGGTTTGTGGATATAAGTCATACCTGGATAGGAGTCAGAAGTTGTGGGGTTCCATTGCAGAGCAGGGTGACTACAGAAAATGTTCATGAAATATGTATTTCTATTAAAAAAAAAAAACTAGAAGATACAGTTTTGGATGTTTTCGCCAGAAACAAATATTAAATGTTTGAGTAGCTATGTGTAATGTACTGAGATTGGACTGTATACAATATATCTGTGTACTTAAGTATCACATAGTATCTCATCAGTGTGGACTATAAAGTACACAATTCAAAATAATATAACTTATGGTTCAGTAGGATGTTATGTGTTTGACCTGAGAGTGATATTGCCATTATTGCTCTGTGTTCTGTGGGATTTCCCAGCAAACAACCCGCTGGCTAAATTCAATGGATAGCCCCTTTACTTCCACCTAAATAAAGTCAAATGGAACTGCCATTCAAGATTGCATAGAATGCACAAGCCCCAACCTGAAACCAACAGAACTGTTCCACAATCTAATCAACATACCAACTGTGCCACTCAAGCTCCACTTATTATACACCAAACACATTTTTGGAAAATACCATTATTTTAAATGTCTTTAAACCTAATAGCTAACAGTCTTTTTTATATTTGGGACCTTTACAATCATCTGTGTGGAGCTGTGTTGTGGTGCAGTGAGCAATACTGCCAGCCCATATCAAAGTGCCATTCAACTCCTGGCTATTCCACTTCCAGTCCAGCTCCCTGATAAGGTGCCTGGGAAAGCAATGGAAGATAGCCCAAGTGCTTGGGCCTGTCACCCATGTGGGAGATGCCAAGATGGAATTCCTGGTTCTTGCAGCCATTTGGGGAGTGATCCAGCAGATGGATAATTTCTCTCTCTCTGATGGTTCTGCCTTTCAAATAAGTAAATTAATCTTTGAACACAATAAAATAAAATAACCTGTGTGGGGTGGATTTTGGGAGTACCTGGGTTTGCACTTCATATGGGTTTACTAAAAGTAGGTACCTGGGTTTGTTAAGAAGCCACAGCCCAGGAGCCAGTGCTATGGCACAGTGGGTTAACGCCCTGGCCTGAAGCGCCGGCATTCCATATGGGCACCAGTCGAGTCCCGGCTGCTCCTCTTCCGATCCAGTTCTGCTATGGCCTGGGATAGCAGTAGAAGATGGCCCAAGTCCTTGGGACCCTGGACCTGTGTGGGAGACCCAGAAGCAGCTCCTGGCTTCGGATTGGCGCAGCTCCGGCCATTGCAACCATCTGGGGAGTGAACCAGTAGATGGAAGACCTCTCTCTGTCTCTACCTCTCTGTGCAACTCTTTCAGATAAATAAATCTTAAAAAAAAAAAGAAGAAGAAGAAGAAGAAGAAGCCACAGCCCACACTGGGAGTACCTTGTTTTGAATCTTACTCTACTCCTGAATCCAACTTCCTGTACACCCTGGGAAGAAGGAGACAGAGCAAAGTGGTTGAGCTCCTGCCACTACATGGGAGACCTTAATTGAGTTCCCAGCTCTTGGCTTTAATCTGGTCTAGCCCTCAACTGTCGTGGGCATTTGGCAAGTACACCAGAAAATAGAAGCTGTCTGTCTACCTGCCTGTCAAATACACAAATAATTAATGGCAGATGCCTCTGGTTTCACCTTCAGTAACTAAGTCCTTTTTCCTTGGGTTTACTAAATGGAGTATTTGAAATCTAACGTGACAAGGTGGAATCAAGTCTCAATAAAATGTTGTAAATCAAGATATTCAAAGCAGAATCAGGTTAAAAATTAGTGTTTTCAAAATTCATTCTTTCTTAATAAAATTAACTTTTTATTGCATATCTTGATAAGAGTTGCAACCAGACAAAGAATGAAAGTCTATTTGGCACAAAGAATGGTTAATTGTTCATTTCCCCTGAAAGGCCAAAACAGAATGACTCAAACCACTAAAAGCGTTTACTACAAAAATGGCCAAAATCTGATTTAATAACTCTAAAATTGTTCTTAAGACTGAGGGCTGAGATGAATATTACAGAATGTAAACAAAATTTTACTTTTCTTTCTGAAATAAAGGTTTGGGATGCTTCCAGAAGGTAATGTAAATTTTGATGATATCTGTACCAATCTATTTTGTTTCTATTTAAAATTGCTTTAGGATTGTGTAATGTCCCCAGTGTCAATCATTCTGTGATCGTAAAAGAACTAGCACCATTTCAATAAGTTTCATAGATAGTCTAGCTAAATACACATGAACAAATCACACATGGTCAAAACAAAAATATAATAAAAATATTTAGTGAAAAGTCACATTTTAACTGCCATTTATGGACTTAAAAATACAAATAAAATCTTATCAATTTGATATTCAGCTTGTAACTGGCTCAATACATAGCCTTGGCATGTTCCCTAAAATTGTACTGAAGCATCTTTTTGAAAAGTTAAATGCAACTTTATACCTTCATTAGTTATATTAGAGGTAAATAGTTAAACAGTACACTCATCCCTGGGTCTCTTAAAAAAACTGGAAAATCTTAGTGTAAGTTTCAAATTTTAATAATTATAAATTTAAAAATTTTACACGTGCTGAATGATAGCAGTGCTATAACATTTTGTGACCATTAAACCACAAACTCACTGCATAGAGCATCTTTCTTTTTACAGAGAATCAAATCACAATACCAATATTTGCAATGTGTCATAATTTCAGGTGGTCAAAGACACCACACCAGGAGGCCTAGGCTCAAAGCACACTGGAGGTCAGATCCCCAGGAGGTACATAGTGCAGATGCAATATTCAGTCTCAGGCCAGGAAAATTAGTTGTTGGTACATGCCTGACAGCTCCTAACAGCCAACAGGCCTAAAATGCAGATGGAAAAGGAGAAAACAAAACCTCCCCACTGCTGAGGAGGCCTGGGATAGGTGGACAGTGAGCCACAGTGGGCGAGGAGGGGACAGATGGCTTGAGCTGTGAGCCTCGTGGGTGTAATGCGCAAGCCACACCTCTCAGGTTGTTCTAGGGAATCACCACCAAAGCTGGGTAGAATGTCCCAGTCTTTACAAAGACTTCTGCATAGAGACTAGAGGCCAGCAACAAATTTCTTAATTCATTCTCTTTAAAACAGAACAGATGGCCATTATAAGCTTATATTTTTACCTGAACCAAATATATTCTTTGGCTAAATATGTCAAGGGTTCCTATTATAATCAATCAGGCAAATTTCAATGTTCCTTTTTATTTTCAACTAAAATATGTTTAAAGTTCAACTTGAACCATGGCACTTCATAGCAATTTGAGCTCAGCTATATGCTTAATTTCCACATTTTTAAATTTTAGAAAATCAATTTAAAAGAATTCTTAAATGCAATGTTTTCAGAACATGGATACCAAGGCAGATGATATAAAAAATTTAAAACATAATTATAGCCTCAAATCAGCTATATTATTTTGCAGAAAAATTTACAGGAAAAATGATAAAGTTAAAACCTCATATCCAAATCAGTCCTTAATCTGGTTAAAAAAAAACACCACCACCCTAAGAAGTATTGTGGTTCCTTCTAACTTGAAAGGTTAATATTTTACTCAGGAACCAATGGGACCGTCAGTGACAGCTAACTTAGTAAGGTCTAATCATAACCACCTCTAACAACAGAGGTGACAAACAGAATACAAGTAAAAATGTAACAGAGAAAAATAGCATTTTCAGGGTTCAACCGAGACAGTACACTTAGCAACTCAAACTTAAACTCTTTGAAATGGACAGCTAGCTCCCTTCAATACTTGAGGGGTTCATAGAAGTATTAACAGAAATGGGAAACATGATAGTATTAGGACTAGAAAGACTCGACATTTTTGATCAAAGAGAAAGTTCAATGAAAGAGACAGTAAGAGGAGTGTTAAATAATGCTGACTGGGGAAATGCTTGTTTTTTAAAAGAAAACTGTATAAAAAAATAACCATCTCATCTGAACAGAGTAGTGTAATAAACTTAGATACAGTTTACAATGTAATGATTGAATTCTTAAAATTTGTTTTTTTTTTTTTTTAAATCCTGTAAAGTTTGTTTACATAAAATGTCACACTTATACCAGACAAAAACCTCAATTCAGTGATGTTACCATGCCACTCTCTCCCAGTTACTGTGTTGGAAAGGCAATTATCAAATACCATCAAGTGGTTTAGCGACCCAGGCAGCCGCTGACCCAGCACAAGGACCACAAAAGCAAATTAACTCTTTTAGCAGAGTTCCCAGAACATGTTTACAGGGGCTGTTACATCAATGCAAATTGTGAAAAGAACAAAGTTCTTAGAGATGGTACCCTGGGATTCTTAGATTATTACTTGGGAAGCCAACAGGTCAATGAAAATAAAATGAGAAATAAATTGAATAAAGGATGTATGGAAAACTAGAGAATACAGGATACTATATGAACAACAGAAATTGTATAAGACACAAAAACCTAAAAATCAAATATTGATCATGTCCCTTTAACATATATAAAAAAGGGCAAGAATGTTTGTCTTGAACAATCTTTTGACAACAGTTTTAACAGTGAAAATCAATTTTCTAGAATTAAGCCAGTGTTTTTGATACCCACTGGGCCAAGAGCATTAAGAAAAACAAAATAGTGCACATAGCTAAAGACAAACTTGACCAAGTAAAAGATCCACACAAATATCCAAGCAGGCAAACATATACACCAACACCCTGAAAACAGGTTAGCCACTACAACTGAGTGGCATCGCCATTACCTACAAAATGGTGGTGGCTCCCCTCCCCCACACCCTAGTTGCCACTGATCAACATGGGGGTGATCTCTTAAATATTATTTGGTCCAATCGGAAGTAAATTTTGTTTTAATTCAAATGCCATGTATTGCAACATTGTAATAGGATCTAGGCAAATTTAGTAAGTATATTTTTCCACATAGATCAAAGTTGTCTTTTACTTACCAAGACATTCCTTTCCTACTCCTCTTTATTTTTAATAATAACTTGATTATAGTTTTGTCATAGCCAGTGGACCTATCCACTCTGTTGTGAATTTCAGTGCCCTTTGGCAAAGGGACTATAGTTTTCACACACACACACACACACACACACACACACACACCCTACACATATTGAACAAGGCTGAGGGAGCTAGGAAACAAAACACTAAAAACAATGCAAAACAAAGTGATTACTACTGCATATCACTTCAAGTTATTTAAGGAAAAATAGACCTAAAAATAATGCATCATTCAAAGTACTTTTTAAAACAACAACAAAAAAAGCTGTATTTTTCATGAAGAATGCTGTTAGCATTCCTCCTAGCAGTCTTTTAAGATATTTTGCTCCACCTTAAGTGTTACTCAATGGGGATACTGAGAAGAGAAATGTTCCTCAAAGAGTCAACAGCCCTTGGGCCTAGCACTCTTCTATCTAAGGACACATGCACAGTTGGGAAGTGATCGGTGCTCCAGTTCTGATTGCTATAACTGTTAGCAGCACAGAGTTCCAGAACATTCTGACTGCATCGCATGTGAAGATGTATATGCTATATGTGAATCAGTACAAAACTGGATATGCAGGATGTTTTGCAGCCAGGACTGGGCAACACGTGGGAGGAGAACGCCGGCCCCTCCACAGCAGTGAGGGATGCAACTGCGCCGAGACCTCTGCCCGTCACAACGGTGAGCAACTTGGGACTACAGTGGGTGGAGTTTCATATGCCTTAGTTTTCATTTCCATAATTTAAGCTAGCACACAGAATTAAGGGAAGCATGGCAGCAGTAGAAGAATCCTGATTAAAAAGAATAAACTAGAGGATCTAGATTTTTTTTCCATCTCTGAAATTAAATTCACATCGCTCCTATGACTTGAGGGAACACCCACTCTAGCGTCATTATTGCCCCTAATGCCCCAACGTGCAATAGTCCATGTGAATCAGTAATTCACATCCTTTAAAGTAGTTATTGCTTAAGCAAGCCATTCAGAGTAGATATGGGCTGTGTGGCTGGATAGAAACACACTCAAAAAGTTAAGACTACACAGGAATGAGCATTTCATTTCACTCACAAACCCACAAAAACACACGCTCAAGAGGGGCAACAGGTTCGTAGCAGCTAACATCCTAAATCAACTCTGAAGCATCAGAACTTGATTTCTTACCAAAAACAAATCTGCTCTTTTGTATTTTCTTTTTAAAATTAAGGCAATGAAATGGCTACAGTTCCTAAAGTTCTTTTTATGGAACAAAAATATACACGTATTTTCTTCCTCAAGTCCAGGCCTCAGAGTATGATTATAGACCTGTATTACATAAAACCTGCAACACTGGGTTAACATAAAAAAAGAGAGGGAGAGAGTACTAAAAAGAAGCTAAAAAACAACCTGGTGATGTTTTTTCTTTCTGCTGAATTACAAACCTAATCATCAAAGGGAAGAAAAGATGGACAAAACAAAGTCTCTGAAGGATTTTTCAATGTCTCTTGCATTGATTCAAAGCTTTTGGGATGATGAAGGGGAGGAGCTTATTAAAATGAAGACTCTAGGGTCCAACAACCAGAAATTCTGACTCTGAGAGTCCAGAGTTGAGCCCAAGAACCTGCCTTTCCAATCAGCTCCTCAAGTGAGCAGGTGGTCTGTGGACAACAGTATGGAGTGATGCCCAGCGTATATATCCACCTGATATTTAAAAGCGCAAGTTCTAAACTTTGGCTGGCCACCTATGTTTTGATAAAAGGGAAAAAGGCACTGAATATGTATTTCATGGTGCCCATATCTGTTTGCACATATATGGAATTGCATTCAGAAATTTTCAATCACCATTCAAAATCCAGAAGACATACATATGACAGATTGTGGCTAACACCTAACAGCAGAAGCTGATGCAAAGCTGACCTCTCCTGTATCACTGCATTACATAAGAAAGCTGCAGGCTCTCCAAAATCCAGAACGGCCAAATGAACTGAGGAACAGGACAAGACTCAAGTCAACTTTCAGCAATTCAGTGCACTTTGCAGAAAGGATCTAAATTGAGCATAAAGTTTTGTTGTTTATTTTACACAAAGGAGACCACCAACATTTGCCATAAACTCTTCTAAACTCTTTAGGAAGGCCATCTTCTGTTTCCGATCCAGCGTAGGAGGCGTGCTGCTTGCAGTGAGCTTGTTGAAGGCATCTGCTAATCTCTGGTAAATGACTGGGTCTTGCTGACTTGACAGTAATGTTTCCACCAACTCGGAATACTCAGCCTATTAAAGAAAGAAACTATACGTGAGAGTATGTTTTCCCCACAAGGTCATGTGAGTATAGACAGTATCAGTTCTAAAAGGCAAGGGGTGACAACTGTATTTAGTAGTTTACATGTATAGAATATTTACTCCAGGTACTGCTCTCCTCTTTTACATGAGGATCAATTCACTTATTATATGTCACCTTACAGTGAGACAGCACTGTGTATAGTCCCACTTCATAGATGAAGGCTTTGCAGAACAGTGAGATGAAGGGACAGAGCCGAGATCACACCACTGAGAAGCAGGAGTCCAGGCGCTTTGGTTCCTGGAACCATATAATCACCAAGGTTGTGCTGTTCCCTCTCTAAGTTCTCGGAGTACACTATCCATATTTATTTCACATTTTATATATAACATGACTTCTAATAGTTGCCCTGAGGCCTGTAGAGATGTCTTGTCAACCCAGTTCTGGAGGACATCAGAGGATGGCAGGAGGTATGTGAGAGAGGGAGAGGGGAGAGAGTGGTAAAGTATGTTTCAGGGCTTTCTCTAAGTAGAGGCAGAGCACAGTGAAGGCTCTAAGCCAGCACGGTACCTAGAAGTTCTTGGAGAAAGGGCAATACAGGTATATGAGGATGGCAATTTCTACTTTTAAGAACCCCTGTCAATAAGACTTACAGGAGGCCGGCGCCGCGGCTCACTAGGCTAATCCTCCGCCTTGCGGCGCCGGCACACCGAGTTCTAGTCCCGGTCGGGGCGCCGGATTCTGTCCCGGTTGCCCCTCTTCCAGGCCAGCCCTCTGCTGTGGCCAGGGAGTGCAGTGGAGGATGGCCCAGGTGCTTGGGCCCTGCACCCCATGGGAGACCAGGAAAAGCACCTGGCTCCTGGCTCCTGCCATCGGATCAGCGCGGTGCGCCGGCCGCAGCGCGCCGGCCGCGGCGGCCATTGGAGGGTGAACCAACGGCAAAAGGAAGACCTTTCTCTCTGTCTCTCTCTCTCACTGTCCACTCTGCCTGTCAAAAAAATTAAAAAAAAAAAAAAAAAAAAAAAAAAGACTTACAGGAGTGGGATTGGGTGTGGGCTAAAGGAAAACACAAGCAGCTCGGAAATCAGCTCTCTTGAAAAAAGCTGGTCCGCCATTATTTTTTCATTAGCTTCTTAGGATATCAAGATAAACTACAATGGTGAAACCAGGTATTAATCATTTTTGGGTGCAGGTTCCAAAACCCTTGCCCAATGCATGGAACAAGACCTGCTGCCCTAATTACTCTCTCCAAGGAATAGGCCTGCTCACAGGGGACCAAGTATAGACTCCAATCATTTCCCTACTCACAAGAAATGGTAATGCTTCTGGTGCCAGGCCAGGTCAACAGGGAATCAATCACCCCTTTCATTTCCAGATCCCTGCTGTCTTCCCTACAGCACGCAAATGTTAAACCAATCAACCAACTAACCACAGGGGAAAAAAGCATTCAAAATGTAATGGTTTATACACATGGAGACAAGAGGCCTACATTCCCAGAAGCAACAAGGAAATCAAATGACAGAGGAGGGCCACATCGGACATGGGCATTATCCGTAGCAAGTGGCCACTAAAGTAGACAGCACCCTCAGCTCAGGGCATAAATGGTACAGAAGTCCATAAGTGATGTCTTCCAGTAGTAAGGAAGAGCTCAAAACCCTATCTTTTGGGTGGGTGTTGGGCAAACTAGTTAACACACCACGTAAGACAACAAAGTGCCTGGGTTCAATGCCTGCCTCCAGCTTTGGACTCCAGCTTCTGGATAATAGATACCCTGAGAAACAGTAGTGATGGCTCAAGTAATTGGGTTCTTGCCATCTATGTGGGAGATCTGGACTGTATTCCCAGCCACAGGCTTCAGCCTTGGCTCAGCCCCAGTTGTTGTGGGTATTTGGGGAATGAACCATCTGATGGAAGCCTCTCTTTTACTCTCAAATAAACTTTAAAAAAAAGTTTATTAAGAGAAAAAATTCCTCTTATCATTTAAAAAAAGGAAATTAACATGCCAAAGCTTCTATAGCTAATCACATGGGCAAGCTGGGAGATAACATGTGCACTAGAGGGTGATGGGACTCAGGCAGCATATGATACCATATGCTTCTTCTTCTCACACATTTCAGAGGTACTGTTCTAACAGAATAAGGAAGGGAGATGGTTGAATCGACCTAACTTTCCTTCTGCTACATTAAACGCAATGTACTGAGGCTTTAAAAGGTTCAACAACACAAAGGAAATAATACACGATCTTCTATACTATGCCATGAAATAATATACTGTTCTCCATACTTTCTAAAGGCACACTTCTCCTGGTCTCCAATCTTACTCATCTTTACAAAATTTGAGTTCTTCAAAAATGGAAGCTGCATACTCATTATTCACTCCTGCTTATTCTCCTGGCTCCTAGCATGGTTGTGTAAGTGCAAGCTTACGTGTGAAGATCACTGCAAGGAATGATTCATAATGGTGGGAGAAAAAGAAATGCTTTAACTGATAAATACCTTGTCACATAAACATAGGGAGAGGCAATAAAAAAGCAAAGAAATACTGGTTCAATGAAACAGAACTGAGGCACTGAGTCACAGATCTGCTAAGAACCGAGAACTGTATTATGTATTAATGACCTATCATCTCCGAATGAGCAGAGTCCCATTTGCAAAGAGTGTGTCCAGTACCTGGTGCAAACACACCAACGTGTAGAAAGCTTCACCAGCTGCAGTGGTCATCTCTGTGTTGTGCTTTTGCAAAACCAGCATATCAAAAACCAGCTGAAATGAGAGAATACGACTTCTAAATAAAAATACAGAAAAATAACATAATCTTTCCGCCTCTCGCTAGTATTCCTCACAAAATAAAGAAATTATTTTATCTATTAAATCATCTGAAAAGTTCAGAAAATGATTTTATAAAAACCCAAGGATAATTTAGAGTTATTATTTCCTGTAGTATCTGAATTCAAATTATCAAATTCCCCATTAGAAAAATAGAAAATCAATATTCAAGAGAACAAAAGTGAATGAGAATGATGTGTCCATGGAGAGTTGATCTCCAAAAAAAAGTTACTAGAAAATAATTAATTCCATCTTTATGGAAGAATATAAGCATTTTCAAATTTGAATGTTGAATTATGTGCACTGTCATACTTATCTTAGATAATTTTTTGACCTATCATTCAAACATCTTACCTTAAGAAAGTGCCGTGTTGCTAGAAAAAGCGGTGAGTCTGTTTCTTGTGCTTTTGCACACTGTTCAGCTAAGGGTGTCAAGGCCTCCAAGCAAAGCTGGCAAACCTCCGAACTCATTCTGATCACAAAGGTCAAGGATCAAATGAGACTGGCTATATCTGACTTATAAAAGATCAAAAAACTATAGCTAGTATGAAATGAATTACAACTTACAGAAAACTCAACAACAGTATATGACACTACTAATTGGAGCCTTAATGAAGGAGTGACTTTAGTAACTTGGACCAAAACCATAGGGGTTTATAAAGGAGGACAGCCCAAGGCAAACCAATAGAAGAAACACCTAACTGGGGCAGTTACAAAGCTAGAAGCTCTATGGTAAAAGAAAGCTGAGCCACAAAAAAGAAATACAAATTTAAAATAACTTTTCTTTAAGCAAGATCTTTCCCCCCAAGTGATAACAATGTTCATTTAAAGGATATGATGTCATTCCTAGTTCTAAGGAGTACATCAGACTTTTAAACAGATCCTCAGGAAGCTGTGGTATTTTTTCAGGAAAAATCTCACAGATAAATGTGATTAATTTATAGTATTGATTACAAAGAGTTGGAAACTGAAAAAGAAGTATTAGATACAGAGATGATCAATATTATGTAATTCTTATTTTCATTAATGCAATGAAATAAATTGACAGGCTTTTAAGTATTTCTTTAAAATGTGTACAAAATATAGAAAACAAGACTTAATTAAATGCAAATATAAATTACAATAGAATAGTAACTAAAGTAATAATAAAGTAATACTAAGGGGTATAAATAATAAAAGTAATAAATAATATAAATACTAATAAAAAGTTATAATCAGTAGAAATTATATCTTCTGGATAGTTAATAAAATCTCCACATACAGTCGACTAAACTTCCTTACTATAATATGGTTTCTGTATGAATGCTTGGCTCATGGGTTGTCAGTATTGTTCCAACGGTTGAGACATTTCTCAAGGAGAGAAGTGTATGGTTATATTCTGCTATTCTGGGAATCTAAAAACACTCTTATTCTTACATTCTGCTTCCAAATGTTTCTTGACAAGTCTCTACTCCCTTCCTCCCTCTACCTCTGCTCCATATTTCATGTGTACAAACACATGCATACACACAATCTTTTCCTCTCCATCTATGTTCTTGTCTCCACCCCAAGGACAACTCATGCCAAAAGACCTCCTCTCCCCAGTGGTACTTATGGGAAGAACAGGGCAGCCTCACCATCACCACGCCCTCAGTAATGACTGGTGACAATCACACTCAATGTAGTCAGAAGGTGCAAAAATCTAAAACTGCATTACTATTAGTTTCTTACCATTCCAATTCTACATAGAGTGAGACTGGGCAAATGCCTGTGTCTGCTCAGTACCTCAACTTGAGAAAGAAGTTCAAGAAGTACTGGAGGAAAACACCTAGGCACATGACTTATTTATTCGCCTAATGACAAAAAATGACAGAATCAAAAGTGCTGGAAAAACTCAGTTTCTAAAAGGAAAAATTTTTTTTCTGTAGCACTGGGTCCGTGTTAATGAGAAGCAACCAGAAGTAAGTACAACAGAAGTGTAAAAATCTTATTTTAATGCACACTCAATAGACACAAGTTACTCATTAAATCAGAGGTATATCTGTGTCTTAAGATATCCCTGAACATCCAGAATACGTAGAGAGACTCAATGTTCACACTCACTTTCTTGACTTACCTTCAAAAGATCCTGTGACATCAAGGGCAGAATTAGGTTTACTCCATACAGCACAACATCAGCTGCTGATACAGATCTATTTGCTGCTTGCCCTGGCTCATGACCTCTAAACACTTCATCTATTAAAAAAGACAAATTATGCAGTCTTATGGCGGTACATCAATGAATCTCCTACGTTTATATTCTACTTTGATAAAAATGAAAATAAATTCAAGCCCCAAAGCACATTTGGTCAGTCGCCAAATGCACACAAAGGCAAGGGCTGAGCCAGGCTGTGCTGGGAGACAGGGACTCAATTTAGGTCTCTTATGTGGGTGGCAGGGACCCAAGTACTTGAGCCATCACCTGCTGCCTCCTAGGGAGGAATTTGTAGGAAATACTGTATCTAATAATGCTGGACTGGGAGCAGAGCTGGGAGCTGAATCCAGGCACTCTGATGGAGGACATGGGTGTTCCAACCACTGCCTTCACTGCTGTGTCAAACACCCACCCATCCACTCTAGGTCTAAACTGAGCTGTGGCTTCCTTTCGCCATAGCGTTTTTAGGTCTTCACACTCTTAGAAAGTCTATGGAAGAGTTTCCAAGAGTCTGCGAGCCAACTAGTACTGAATGTGAAACTCCACTGGATAGTATAACACATTTTTTGAAGGCGAGACACATCTGGCCTAGAAAATGCTAAAAATTCCTAGACTAAGAAACACCAAACTGAAACAACTGGAAGACCTGAGGAAGATGCATTCTGAAAGACTCGGTCTGAAAACAACAGAAAGCATCCCACTAAGGGAAAGTTTGGACAGTGCTTTTCAAGCCATTCACCTCAATATCCCTAGTTAACTGGATAACCCTTCTAAATTGTGTAACTGATAGTGCTTATCGCAGGCTAGACACCGGAAAAAAAATGGTGGTTCACAGAATAAGGAAAATGAAGCAATAAATGAAAGTGAGAAAAAACAGTCATAGATTGGGTACAGCTGTGGTAGAGGACTCCCAAGGTCAGACAAAAAAAGAAAAAGAAAAAGAAACTTACCCTAGAAATGGAATGTGGTCATTATCTGCTTGACTATGAATAACTGTAGTTCCTGTCTGCTTCTATGTAACCATTTCAGGTTCTGCTTGCTTGCTAGTACAACAATGGTATTAACCGATGCCAGACAGCATCCAGATCAGTATGTGTGTGGAAATATCAACAGTAACTATGCACCAAAGCACAGTACTGTATCAATTTCTGTGGCTACCATGTAACATCAGAATACTCAATCAACCAATTGGCGCTGTGGCATAGTGGGTAAAGCTGCCGCTTGCAATGCTGTCATCCTATATGGGCGCTGGTTCGAGTCCTGGCTGCCCAACTTCCGATCCAGCTCTCTGCTATGGCCTGGGAAAGCAATAGAAGATGGCCCAAGTCCTTGGGCCCTCGCATCCACATGGGAGACCAGGAAGAAGCTCCTGCCTCCTGGCTTTGGATGGGTGCAGCTCTGGCCATTGCAGCCAACTGGGAAGTGAACCAGTGGATGGAAGACCTCTCTTTCTCTGCCTTTCCTTCTCTCTCTGTGTAACCCTGATTTTCAAATAAATAAATCTTACCAAAAAAAGCCCACTCAAATGTATGCATATAGTCACATAATGGAGACACGGAGGCTAAAACCATATATAAGGAAAGACTCCCTCTCTGTTCAGGGCTCTTTTTGGGTAAGAATCCAATGAATGTGGCAGCATAATAAATTCAGACTGCTTCCTGGCGCTGGCATCTCCTCTCTGTTCACGAATCCCAGTACACATGGAGTTGTATAGAACTTTACAAGTAAGAAGTAAAAAATGTTGGCTGGCGCCATGGCTCAATAGGCTAATCCTCTGCCTTGTGGCGCCGGCACACTGGGTTCTAGTCCCGGTCGGGGCGCCGGATTCTGTCCCGGTTGCCCCTCTTCCAGGCCAGCTCTCTGCTGTGGCCAGGGAGTGCAGTGGAGGATGGCCCAGGTGCTTGGGCCCTGCACCCCATGGGAGACCAGGAAAAGCACCTGGATCCTGGCTCCTGCCATCGGATCAGCGCGGTGCGCCGGTTGCAGCGGCGGCCATTGGAGGGTGAACCAACGGCAAAAAGGAAGACCTTTCTCTCTCTCTCTCTCTCTCTCTCACTGTCCACTCTGCCTGTCAAAAAATAAAAAAATAAAAAAAAAAGAAGTAAAAAATGTCTACTATCATGAATGCACAAAATACAAGAAGAGGAGCAACCGGGACTAGAACCCGGTGCCCATATGAGATACCGGTGCTGGCCCCGAGGAAGAGATTCTCAACATATTCAGGGGAAGCCAGTTGGTGTGAAGCAGTGGGTTAGGCCTCCAACATCCCACATTGGAGCACTAGTTCAAGTCCCAACTGCTCTGAGTCACATCCATATCCCTGCTAATGCAGGCATCGGAAGATAGCACAAATACCTGGGACCCTGCCACCCACCTGGGAGACCCAGCAAGGTTGCAGTCTACTACCTTTGGCCGGGCACAGCCGCAGTCATTGCTGCTATTTGGGGAGTGAACCTGTGGATGGAGCACTCTCTCACACAATCTCTGTCTCCTCCTCTCTCTGTATCACTCTGCCTTTTAAATACATAAATCACAGATGTTTTAGGGGAGTTGATATTGAAAGAAAGGGGAGAGCTGGGAGAGGTATTTGTGGGGACAGCCTGTGTGGTCTCCCAGGTTTTCAGATCAGCAGCACTTCCCCCTGTCTGCCAGTCTAAGAACTATGTTAAGCAGTGGGGAGAGAAGGAAGTTGAGGGAAACTGTCCAAATAACTCAGATTTTAATTACTGATTAGGTTCTTGCCTGTAGCCACAGCTGTGTTTTACCTACTGACTACCTGGTGCAAGGTCCTTTGGCATTCTGCAGCTGATTCTAACGATCTTTTAAAAGGCCTTTATGATTATGATGCCCTTATTACTAGTCAGTAAAGGTGCAAGTAAGCTTATTGATTCCTCCACATCATTTGTTGGTGAGCCTCTCGGTTCGATCTTCAGAGTGTGACCCATCAACCCCACAGCTCAGAGTTTTCTCCCCAAGAGGTTTCCAGGCTGCACTTGGGAAACTGCCAGGTTTTGCTGGGGAGGCCACCTCAGAGGACTGATTAGTCAATAAAGCGTAACTCAGAAGAGACTGGTGTCTGCAGGCACACACTGGGATTTGAATCCTATCCTGCAACAATGTACCAGCTTTGCACTTGTGGGCAAAGGATTTAACCTCTCCATGCTTCTGCCTCCTTACCTACCAAGCACAGCAGCAATGTACCTACTCCACATCACTGTGAGAAGTCACTATCATTCTTTTTTTTTTTTTTTTTTTTTTTGACAGGCAGAGTGGATAGTGAGAGAGAGAGACAGAGAGAAAGGTCTTCCTTTTGCTGTTGGTTCACCCTCCAATGGCCACCACGGCTGGCGCACAACGCTGATCCGAAGGCAGGAGCCAGGTGCTTCTCCCGGTCTCCCATGGGGTGCAGGGCCCAAGCACCTGGGCCATCCTCCACTGCACTCCCGGGCCACAGCAGAGAGCTGGCCTGGAAGAGGGGCAACCGGGACAGAATCTGGCGCCCCAACCGGGACTAGAACCCGGTGTGCCGGCACCGCTAGGTGGAGGATTAGCCTATTGAGCCGTGGCACCGGCCCACTACTATCATTCTTACAAGAAGGAGGCCAAGCCTGTGGTCCCCACCCTCACTTCAAAGGGATGTACTTTTATTTGTTTACTAAACTAAATTTCCTCATAGCATTTCACTTAAAGAAAACAATCTTTAAATAAAATGACAGTAACAACAAAGCCACATTTAAACACTACCACACTAGCCTTTACCTGTATCACTGAAATCTATGAATTCTTTTGACAGAAGGTTAGTAAGAAGTTCCATAATGAGAAGTAGGTCTTGGTATTGTTCCTCTTCTGCTGTAACATCTATTCTTTGCCGCCCTAAATTATTCTTAGAATAAACTTGCAACAATGTAAGGCAGGCTTCATATAAGTTCATAGCTTTGGACTGTAAGAAAACATGCATAAATTATACAAATTGGTAAATTCAGGTGGCAAACAAATATACACACTAAATTCTAAAAATATAATGCAGGTAAATTTACTCAGTTCTGGTAGCAGCTTTAATTCTTGCTTGAAACAGTAAAACATTAACAATAAAAAGTACCTATTACAAGCATAATTATGTTTAAAATATTGCCATTTTTCTAACAACACAATTTTAGGGCAAGATGTTTACTTGTTCACTTTTTTATTTGAAGGGCAGACAGACAGAAAGACATAGAGACAGATCTTCCATTTACCGGTTTACTCTCCACATATCCATAAAGGCTGGGGCTGGGTCAGGCTGAAGCCAGGAGACTGGAAGTCAATCCAGGTTTCCCCACATGGATGGCACGGACCCAAGTACTTGAGCCATCACCTACTGCCTCTCTAGGAACTGTATTAGCAGCAGACTGGATCGGAAGTGGAGGCAAGATCTGATCCAGACATTCTGATGTGGGATGTAAGCAGAGGCTTAATATGCACCATAAGACCTGCCCCTAGGGCCAGGATATATATTCATTCAACACAACTTTCTTTGAATTCTGAATTTTTACTAACAGTCTTTTTGAGATGTTTCATAGGAATAAAAATATTTCAGATAATATTCATTAAAGTAAAGCATCTGTAATTTTATTACGTCTTCAAAAAGTGAACTCTGAAGGGATAAAATTAAAAAGTGCTTACCTCCCCAAGATAGCATATCTGTTTATGTGCAACTTCAACAAAAACTTCTATAATGAGATTAACAGTCTCGGGAGTATTTTTGTAAACTTCCATCAATCCAATGCAATTGGTAAGGAAGTCCATTAAAAAATTAAAAAGGATTGCCACGTTGTCAATCTGGGTAGCCTCGGCAATGCCACACAGGGCCTCCAACGTGGCAGTGATCTCCTGCTTGACTTCCTCTTGCTGGCACATCTGCTGAAAGTTTTCTTGGTTTATCACTCGTAAAAATCGCTGTTGAAGAGGCTGAAGAACCTAAATAAAACAGCAGGAATTATCTGACAGTTCAATTTACATGCTCTATTTATTTCTTTAACTTGGAAAAATGTTCACTTTCCAAACATCTGTAATTGCTAGAGGCAGGAAAAGCCAGGAGAACAAGGAATTTGTATCAGCTCATGACATTCCTTACTGTGAGGGTCATCATAACTGCTGGCACACATAAAGAAACGACATGTAAGCCTGAGGAACATGGCTTTCCTGAAGACATTCACAGATTTCTTCTATGGGGGTCCCCCACCTCGAAAGTGATTAGCAAAAAATAAAATATTAAGCCTCCACAACAGGTGTCCACAAACTTTTATTTTCTATAAAGGGCCACACAGTAAGTATTTTAGACTTTATCCTGTGCTATGGATAGCCACAGAAAAGATATAAACAACTGAGTATGACTGCTTCAATAACATCCATGAAAACAGAACAGGCCACATGTGGCCCATGGATTGCAGTCTGCCAGCCTCTCTTCTACAAGGTCAAGCCCAACACAAAGCTCTTCCCTACCTTGCACCCCCACGCCTTTCACCAATTTCTCTTGGCATAAAATAGAACTTGGGATAAAAAGCCTTGTCCTGTGTATAGGAGCGAGTACTCATATTCATGATGCCAGTCTCAATAAAATTTAGTTACCTACATGAAAATACCATTATTTAAAACAGGAATACACAGTCAGCCTGTATCTCTCCAGTTTTAAGTCATGACTGCTTCTGTTCCCACAGCTCTCTCAGCCATCAGGAGCAGCCTGCACACACACTGGTGACCCTGGGTCACTCATTTCAAGATGACAATATAACGTGTCTGCGGTGGTTGTTACAGGTTGAATTGTGACTACTCAAAATTTGTTAAGTGTGAATTTGAATCCTTAGCACTTCAGAATATGGAAATGCAGTTATTGCAGATATAATTAATTAAGATGAGGTCATACTGCAGTAGAGTGGGTCCCTAATCCAATGTAGCTAGTGTTTTATAGAGAGGAAATATGGATCGTAGACATGTACATGGGGAGACTACCATGTGAACATGAAGGCTGAGGTTAGGGTGATGCACCTACAAATCAGGAATGCCAAAGATCACCAGCAGAGGGCCAGTAGCTAACAACTGCCTCACAGCCCTGAGGAGCAATCAACTCTGCTCATACCTGTAGAATTCTGAAAAACTCCATTCCTGTTGTGTAAGACACTAAGTTAGAAGTGTTTTGTTATAGCAGCCTTAGGAAATGAATTTAGTGGCTAATTTTTACCTCCTTATTCAAGGGAAGAACATTTAACTATTTTTTTCATTTGCTTATATTTGAAAGGCAGAGAGACGTAGAGAGATCGCCCATTTGCTGGTTCACTCCCCAAAAGCCTACAGCGAGGGCTAGGCCAGGCAGATGCCAGGAGCTAGGAATTCAATGCAGATATCCTGCATGGGGGCAAGGGACTCAAGTACTGCAGCCATTACATGCCACCTCTCAGGGTGTGCATCAGCAGGAAGCTGGAACGGAAAGCAGAGGCAGGACTCTTAAACCAGGCACTCCATTTTGGGATGCAAGGATCCAAAACAGTGTCTTTTTTTTTTTTTTTTTTTTTTAATTTGAAACAGTTACAGAGAAAGAAGGATGAGAGGAAGAGAGATCTTTCTTCTGCTGGTTCACTCCCCAGATGGCCACAACAGCCAGCATTAAGCCAAGCTGAAGCCAGGAGCCAAGACCTTCTTCTAGGTCTCCCACTTGGGTGGCAACGGGCCAAACCCTTGGATCAGAAGTGGAACAGCTGGGACACGAACCAGTCTTCATGTGGGATGCTGGTGTTGCAGGTGGCAGCTTTACGACTACGTCACAATGCCAGGTCCCCGAAATGGAGTCTTGACTGCTGCACCAAACGCTTGTTCCTCCAGAGATGCTTTTTTTTCTTTCATTTTTGACAAAGTATATTCAATTAGTAAATCACCTTGGGTCATACCGAAATTTTAACAATATTAATTTATTCACACATGAACATGGGGTACCTTCACTGATCCTTAATGCAGATTTAATAGTGAGTTGAGGGGCCAGCACCTTGGCACAGTGGGTTAATCCTCTGCCTGTGGCGCCGGCGTCCCATATGGGCGCCGGTTCTAGTCCTGGTTGCTCCTCTTCCAGTCCAGCTCTCTGCTGTGGCCCGGGAGGGCAGGGGAGGATGGCCCAAGTGCTTGGGCCCCTGCACCTGCACGGGAGACTGGGAGGAAGCACCTGGCTCCTGGCTTCGGATCAGCACAGCTCCAGCCATTGCAGCCATTTTGGGGGGTGAACCAACGGAAGGAAGTCCTTTCTCTCTGTCTTTCTCTCTCACTGACTGTAACTGTACCTCTTAAATAAACAAACAAACAAATAAATAGAGTGAGCTTGGAAATTATGCCTAACGCACATTACATCTGGTAATAACCAAGGTCAACACCTGAGCAAATATGGACCAACTGTAAACTAATAAGCTTCAAATTATGCATAAAGAGGCAAAATTATCAAAAGAGCTACTAGGACTGAAACGTGCCTGCTCACTGACTACTTCATGGCAACACACAGATAAAGCAAGCGAAGGTGTACAACAGGGTGCAATCTAAATAGAGGGAATCATTACCTCTGTCCAATACTGCTGTTTGGTTTCTGTGTCCATATGTGCAAAACCTCCTAAGACAAGAGCCTTCATCAGGGTCCTCTGCACGGGACTCGACAAGAAATTTAGAGGGGGGCTTCGACTTGCAAACTGCTTTGCTAGGTTCCACCAGTTTTCACACTGAATTACTAAGTTTGCCCTGCCAGTAGAAATAACAAAGCATAAGATGCATTACCTTCATTATATATATGACTATACTAATAAAACAAAAACAACTTTAAAAGTCTAGTACAATGAACTCAGTGATGATTTACAGGATACTACAGGACTCTGTTCCAATCCCACCACGTCACTCAACAACGTAAAATGTATGAAATCTCTTAATCATCAGTTTTGTAACTTGCAGAGTAATAAAAACCCTAAATCTCACAACTGAGGCTGTTATCATGGTAAATGAGGTATTACATAAAGAGTGCTTACAATAAAAACAGTAACTTAAAGGATTTAACAAAGAGTAGCAAGTCACTACAGTACTAATAACAATATTAAAAACATTCCTGGAATTTAGTATCAGTTTTTCTTTTCTTTAAAATAGGGATAAGACTAAAAGGATGCCTGTGGGGAGCAATCCAGACTAGACTGAGTTACTGGAATTAAGACTTATTCTATGCATCTGCTCTCCCACAATATGGCGCTGGGAGAGAAGTAAACAGCTTCTGCACAGCTGCCTCCAGTTCAACCAATTAACTGTAGGACTTGCTCCTGATTGGAGGAGAGCAGCGTACTCGGCGTGTGGGCAGCCGAGTTGGGATTGGCGGAGGAGGACTATAAAGGAGGAGAGAGACGGCATGCACCGGGAACATCTAGTTGAAGGAACACCTGTGCAGCCCCCAGAGAGCCGGCCGGCGGTGTGCCGCTCCCCTGCAGAAGTGGGGAATGTGGCCAGGGGGAACTGCCCTTCCACGGAGGTGGAAGGGATAGTAGCCAACCCGGGAAGAACCAGCAGCAAACCCGGGGAGGGCCGAGCAGACGAAAGAACAGCGCAGGGTTTAGTGTCATTCCTCCACGAAGAGGGGGAGCGACAATGCCCAAAAAAGCAACTGAAAATATTCTATATGAAAGAGTTTTTTAAACTATAAATTACTAAATAAGACTCTGGGGCCAGTGTTGTGGCTTAGCAGTTTAAGCCACCATCTGCAGTGCATCCAATATGGCACTGGTTCAAGTCCTGGCTGTTTCACTTGCGATCCAGTTGCCTGCTATTATTGATCCCAGGAAATTAGCAGAGGATGGTACAAGTCCTTGGCCCCCCGCACCCACATGGGAGACCTGGAGGAAGTTGTTGGCTCTTGGCTTTGGCCTGGCCCAGGCCTGGCTACGGCAGCCATTTGGGATGTGAACCAGCAGATGGAAGATATTTCTCTCTCTTTCTTCCTCCTTCTGTCTCTATAACACTACAGTTCAAATGATAATAGTAATAATAATAAATATAAATAAGACTCATATGCCAGGGCTGGTGTTGTGGCACAGAGGGTTAAGCCACCATATCAGCATTCCACATGGGCACCAAATGCTTCACTTCTGACCCAGCTCCCTGCTAATGTGCTGGGAAAGCAGTGGAAGATGGCTCAAGTGCTTGGGCCACTGCACCATGTGGGATGTAAGGTCACCACAAAACACACCAGAGACCCGGAGGAAGCTCCTGGTTCCTGGCTTCAGCCAGCTGGGAAGTGAACCAGCAGATGGAAGATCTCTAAGGCTATAACTCTGCCTATCAAATAAATAAACATTCCTAATAATATTAAGTGTCACTCATTAGGTTTTTTTTGGTACCAAATCCTGAACAGTCAAAACAAGATTAATTACAATATGAAAAAACTCTATTTGTATCTGTAACAATTGTGTGATATAGTTTTAACATACACTACTCCAAAACTGAAGAATCTAACTTAAAACCGAGTAAACCAGTTACCAGGCAAGAAGATCACACCAGAAAGCAAACAGAAGTTCTCTCTCTCTCTCACACACATATACACACACACACTCACACATATACACACAGAGTCTGCCTCCAACAACTTAGACTCACCTTTCTCTTCGTTCCACCAAAGTGACAAGGAGCTGTACAGTATCATTTGCAAGGTCCTGCTCACTACTCCACACTGAGAGGTTACTGATGACTTTTTGTAAGAGGTAGCCAATGATCCACTGAGAACCCTCGGTATCTGCTCCAAATGCGGTACTGAATGGCAAACTTATCTTAAGAGAGAAAATAAATGTTTTACGGTCAGAAAGAAAAACCAGGTGAAAGAATACTTCATAAAAAATTATCTAAATCTGTAGTGGTTAGTTCAATTTTATAAATGTATTATTTCTACAAATCCAAAAAAAGGCATCCTTAATCCACTCAACATTTTCCAATGTGATTTTTCTGTCAACCTTAATTATTCTCATATTACTAGTATACTAATTTGACATCTAAACAATATTCAAAGAATATAAATCAATCTATTTTCAAATAGTAATCTCTAACTTAACATTAGTTAAGATAAACTTAATCCAATGATGGGCTCTAAGGAAAATTATTCTAGGGGCCAGTGCTGTGGCGTAGCAGGTAAAGCTGCCACCGGCAGCACAGGCATCCCATATGGGCATCAGTTTGAGTCCCAGCTGCTCCATCTCTGATCCAGCTCCTAATAAAGCACATGGGAAGCAACAGAGGATGGTCGAAGTCCTTGGGCCCCTGCACCCATGTGGTAGCCTTGAAGAAGCTCCTGGCTTTGGATCAGCCCAGCTCCAGCTGTTGTGGCCATCTGGGGAGTGAACCAGCATATGGAAGATCTATCTTTCTCCACTTCTCTGTAACTCTGCCTTTCAAATAAACAAATAAATCTTAAAATAAAACAGTATTCCATTCATAAAATTCTCTTCAGTGTAGAAGCTGATCCAATTCTTAAAGTTACTTTCTCTTGAGAAAAGCTCCCAAATGTTCAGACTTCTATAATTTCATTATAAACACAAATGAAGTTGAACAGTTTTACATTCTGACCTGATCGTATAGCTTTTCATCCACCAGAAGATAAGTCTTTGCCCAGCGTTTTAGAAACCAAACAATATCTTTGCCCATTTGGGGGCTTAGTAGATGAGTGAGATCTGCTCTTATTGCTCGAGATTCAACTTCTGAAACTCTTAGAACAGCAGATAATAGCCTGTAGATATAAAACAGAAGTCATTTATTTTTTAATTTTTAAATTTTTTTAGTTGTTGTCTAACCCTATTTTTTTCCCTACACATCCTTTTCTGTTTCTCAGCTCGCTGGATTTAGGCCAGGTTATACTTGAAAATATCATCAAAAGGACTGTAGACAATGCCACCTGCTATTTCTGATCTTCCACCAAGGAGGAGACAGGACAAAGAAGGGAGAAACAATGCTAGAGACATCCTTCTGTTGAATTTGTAACCACATGTATGAATTTCAGCATTACTGTCTAAAAAGAATTTATAGACTGAAAATGGAAAAATACATAAAATTACACATTCTAAGTACATGCAAATTTATTTTAGTACTTCATCATTACTTAAATACCCAAGTTAGCAAAATTTGTGTTTCCTATCTTGTTCATGTTATGGCTTAAGAACATAACTGACTTATGTAAATTATAATGAATAGTGAGCCTTGTCTCTAAATCTGATAGTCCTCCTTATTTCCTAATGCATGTGAATCTTTGGTACTTTAAAAGTCTTGCTACAAAGATTACCTGCATTGTCACTTCCCACACAATATAATTCATATGGCTACATGGAATCGATAATGTGGATGACAAGCCCATAAGTAAAAATGTCTTTGTTCTGAGAGAGAGATGGGGGCACATAATCAAAAGTGGTGAATATTTAGCTTGACTTTAGCCCAAAGGCAAAGAAGCAGAGGATGTATTGAGAAAAACCCATCGTGATGCTACACAGTGAGTTACCAAACCAAGACAAAGATTCTAATCACTGAAATCGGGCCTCTACTCCTTTCCCCACTGTTCTCAAGAAGACGGAAGTCTCCTTGTAAAGAAATTGCATGCACATTGGGGTCAGCACTGTGGCATAGCAGGTAATGCCACCGCCTGTGGCAGAATCCACATGTGGGCGCCAGTTTGAGTCCTAGCTGCTCCACTTCTGATCCAGCTCTCTACTATGGTCTGGGAAAGCAGTAGAAGATGGCCCAAGTCCTTGGCCCCTGCACCTGCATGGGAGACCTGGAAGAAGCTCCTGGCTCCTGATCAGCACAGCTCCAGCGATTGTGGCCATCTGGGGAGTGAACCAGAAGATGGAGGACCCCTCTCGCTCTCTGCCTCTCCTTCTCTGTGTAACTCTGACTTTCAAATAAATAAATGTAAAAGTTAAAAAAAAAAAAAGACAAACTGCATGCATGCATCTCAGCTCTTTACCCAGCTGAAGACTCAGTGGCCCCTCACACTGTGGACACTACATCTTATAAAGGAGCTCCTTCCTTCTGCTTCCCAGGCACGTCATTTCCTATGCTCCCCCTTCCATCTGCTTGATCCTTCCCAGTCCTCACTGCAGCCTCCCCTTCTCATCTGCTTTAAATAGGTCAAAACCTCTTCTTTGTTTACTATCCACATATTCTCATGTCACCAACACACAAACCTTTAAAATTTATTTTAGGGCATTTATAAACAAAAAACTGCAACTATCTCATAATACATTAAATTGGTGTGTCAAATTTCTCCCTTAAGATTAAACATTTATAAATACCATTATTAGTCTACCAGAATGTGAAATAAAATGTTTAAATGAACACTTTAGATTTAAGCACTGGTATTTAACCATCAGTGTTCTGACATCCATCATTACACATTTGAAACACAAACTCATTTTTCTTATTTTTATTTCATTTCCCCATAGAGCATTATCCTAATATAACAAAATTTTATATGCAAGTGTTTTATTGATCACATTATCTATTCAAACAAATGTCTACATTGTGAAAGAATTAATTTAAAAACTCTGAATGATTATAAGACTTGTACATATTTAAAAATATCTTCTGCATTGCATTATCAGTATAAGACTCAACAGTACATATTGAACAAAACAACAAATTTAAATAAATTATTAAATACAAAAGATAAATTTTATAAATTTCTTAATGAAACTAACATGGCAGGGTTCTGTTTTCCCCACTTGGTTTATATATCTGTGGATAAAATTACTTATGGCTGGAATGAGCCAGAGTGAAGCAGAATTTGATTTCTATTTTTTAATACACATAACCATTGAGAAAACTTATTCCCATAAATAAACAGAAGGTATTTCCAACACAGCAAAGACATCCAGTTATTTTAATTTCTTCCAAGTCATATCCAGGCTTATATGTAATAGAAATCTACCATCTGACCTTCACCTCCTGGTCACCCACAGTCATTCACTGTCAACAGCACGGTCTGGAACTGCCCCTGACCAGCACTTGTGGGATTTCAGGCACACACCAATCCACAAAACAGGTGTGAGCCTTGGTCTTTTCTTTGGTGGGGAAGAGTGAATCAAAGAGCCACAGAGGTAGTGGTCAGGCAGATGGAGATGAGCCCTCACAGCCTTTCTTCACTCTTTTCATGTCTCCTCACCACCATGCCCAACACCAGCAGCGGCCTCTTTCTATTTTCACTGCACGTCTATTAATGAGCACACTTCCTACCCTAATCAGCCTTGCTGCTTTATAGTCTATCTTCACAGAGCAGTACTTGGAAGATAACCGGATCCGTTCAGTTCCCTACTTCAAGCCCTTTCCATTTTCAGCCCTGCCTCATGCTCTTCCCTGCCTCTGCACCCTCATCTCAGCCTCCTTGCACACACATGGTCACACACAAGCTGTACCAGCCTGGAATGCGCTTCACCTGGCTCTCTACACCTCAGAGTGTAGCACCTCCTTCAGGTGCATTTTCAATCCGTCTCTTCCAAGAAGCGGAAGCTCACCTCTGCCAGTGGATCGGCTGAAGCTAGATGCCGCAATACCCCCTTAGGGCACTCCTATCACATCCTCAGCTCCCCACACAAAGGGGCATTTTGAAAAACCACTGATCAAAGTACTTTCAAATTATTGATATGCCAATATTAATAACCTCAATCTTCCTCCAATCTCTTTCACATTATATCTGGGAATATTTTATATTCCAGACAGCATTCATAGTTCCCCAAATTAATCCTGGATTACATTTGCTTTTCATAATCCAAAAGTTAGCACAATATATCAAACACAGCTTTTGTTAACTTCCCACGATCTCCCCTGCTATCACTCGGGGCTGGACAGTATCACTCTTGGATGAACACAATTAACCTCCTGCGTCCACTGTTTATTCTCAATGCAGCTGCCAGAATAGCCTTTTGACATGGAAGTAACTCTTCTGCTCAAACCCTACAACAGCACCCACTTCATCTAAAGCGAGAGCCAACAACAGTGACAAATGCCCAAAGATCTTATGTGATTCCCCTCTATTTTCCTAACTCCACCTCCTACAAAATCTCAGCTCATCTGCTCAACTACAACAGCATTCCTGGTGCTCCTGAGTATGTCAGGCGTGCCTAGGGCTCCGCTTGGAATGCTGGTCTTCCTGACACCTGTCTGGCCTTTTCTCACAAGTCACCTGCTAACTAGCCTAGATGCATCACATGATGTAAAATCAGTGATCCCTACGCTGTAGGACTTTTTACCCAAATCACTTACTGTCTTCTACTACACTATATAATTTATTTAACTGCTCTCTTCTCTTACAAAGGGCTTTAAGAGGGGGATTGATTTTAACCTGCTTTGCTCATTGATGTATCCTAAATAACTAGAATAGTGCCTGGTATACACAGTAGGTGCCCAATAATTACTCACAAAATGACAGTTTTTTCAAGAAATGTGAATTACTTTTTGAGTCAAATGTTTCTACCACACACCACCAATTTCGCATTAATTCTCTGTACTAAAAAGATGGCAATTTTCTTTTGTTCCAGCCCTCCATATCTGTGCTCTCAGATACAGCAAAGTTTTGCTCCCATACTGACTCCTGGGATTGGCAAAATTCGAAAAAGCACTTAAAATATAAGGAAAGCTTTCCTGATGGTACTACCTAAGCAAAAAATATTACCAAGAACTTATCTTTAACATGAAATGAATTTTTCTTTAAGAATATTCACCACAAACCAAACCAAAGCAAAAGCATCAACTTCCATAGACACTAGATCAACTAACTATAGAAATAAGATACAAAACTTTTTCAAGAGTATTATTGATAAGTAGTGATTTTATTTCAAATGAGAAAGTAACAATAAAGGAAATAAATCCCCAAACATTTCTTGATATCAGCTTAATATTACAAACACTGGGAAAATGCATATTTTCTACTGTACACATTGTTATGATTTCCATTCTTTTGCAGTGAAAGAGAAAGAATGAAGAGGAGAGCACCCTGAGTTACTTATCTGGCAACTGACAAAAACCAATGCTATTCTCACTACTGACACCTCTGCCTGAAACCTGAACTCAAATTAAAGACACTGAAATTCAAAATGTTTTAAATCCACTCTTAGGACATACAAAGTCCAGCTTTTCCCCTCCATAATTTCAACCATTAAGAATTAGTAAGAATACTGCAATTACTCTTAGGAAGAGTAAATGAATTCTCTCATTCGAGGCACTCTGCTGTCACGGAACTGCCTCTGATAGGACTCAAGTTTCACATATTCAGGATAAATACATCCATTTGTTGTGATAAGAACTGTAGTTTTCCTTAAGAAAGCCATTAAAACACAGTTAGGTCTTAGGAATAGTAAGTATTTATTGGTGTTCATCTAGATCCTTCATTTAGGGTGCCTGTGAACACATCAGTACTGTTTTCTGAGGGACAAACATTCTGTTCATAGTACATTAGATCCAATACCTTCCAAGCCTCATTGTGTTCAGAATGTTTTATACTTGTTTCTTTACACTGAATGTAGCTGTCAATTCTCACTACAGTGGCTCTGCCTAAATACACTAAGCACTTGCTATCCTTGCATATTTCAAGGCTTCTTCAAGCTCTTTTAATATCCAATTTACAACCTGCCTAATGCTCCAATAATCTACCCATCAACTCAGAATGTATAAAACAGTATAAATTACAAGAGCACAGCTATAGAGTTCATATTACCTAATCACAGAATCTGTTCTGTTGTACCCTGGGATGGAAGAAGCCTTTTCTCCTGGAGATCCCAAAATTTGAAGTGTTGTATTAATGTCAACTTCAGATGAATGCTTAATGGAATATTCCATTATTTCTGGAGGTATTAGCGGAGTCTCTCCCTGAGTATCATCAGCTAAGAGGTAGCCTTCAGTTTAAAAAAAATTAAAAAATGAACACTTAACAAATCTACATTTATCAAAAAGCACTATAAATGTTTTCAGTTTTTATTTGATTTACATACATCATATAAATTGATGTAAAAGTATATTTTAAGTTGGTGAGAAGAAACTTTCTATTTCTCAGATAATTAACCCTCAAAAATATAGAAAAGGACAAAGGATAAATGTTTTATTCACCAATTTTATAATTCAGAGTGAAATGTAAGCTTTTTAATCTACTACCTTTTAATATTTTTCAGTAATATATTCTGAACCATTAAAAGGAATTCTGTTATCATTATCTACATCAGAAGGGGATACTGAAGAATGCCGTTTCAAAAGTCAAGATTTTTTTCCTGATTATTTGAAATACAGAAACACTAACAGTATGATGGCTAAGGAAGAAGACCCTAGAAGTCAGACTGCCTAAATTTGCATTCTGGCTCCAAAAATTAATAGCAGTGTGACCACAGGCTAGTTTCTTATACTCTCAGCTTCTTTATCTGTAAGATGGGGATATTATTGAAGACAACAATAATAAAAATACCTAACAGTACCAACTCAGTGGGCTATAATGAGATCCATTTAAAACATTTGGTGTGCAATAGGCACTGAATACATCTTAGCCAGTATTTTCTTAAAAAATGCATCCATAGATCTGTGACATACAACAGCTATATCCAGAATTCATCCAATACTATATATGAACTATTGTTTTAAATATTTGAAGCTTATTTTATGCCTAAATTGCTCAACTGGCAATTACATTTTAAAAGGAAACAACCAACCAACCTGTAACTAAAATAAGCCAGTGAATATCTTCATAGAGATCATCAAGAATTTTGTTGTCAATCGTGCTTGAACCAGGTGAAGCAAGTAATTGTTGCTGATGTCGCTGTAACTGACCATGGAGCCTTGTTACTCTTTCTTCCAATAAACTGAAAGGGGGAAAGAACAATAGCTTCATAAAGTTCAATAAGCAAAGAGCTAGAGCAACTTCTAATTCCCATATAACAAGCAACATAATTTACAACAGGGCAAAAACAGATATACAAAAATATCAAAGTATGTAATTATTTTCATAGCATTATAGGAACCATGATTTATTGTTTATGACATAGAATTAAAACACTGCTTTACAAACAATCAAGTTTTACAACGGCATTTGAAAACTGGTTAATCCAAGTTTTTATTGATATGGGTCAAATCATTTCTCATCCCAGGCTTTCCATACTCTCTCTGCCATCTATGTTGTAGTGCCTGGGCTCCCAACGTATAAGCCAAGGAATGCAATCATGAGTATGTTTCTGTCCATTTGGTCCAGTGTGCTGGGATACAGGGTGGGGGTGTTTAAAGTCTTTAAACACTTTTAAGTGCTCTCCCAGGAATTGTGAATAGAGAGTATTGGCTCCATGGGGTTTCTTTCAACTGTGTGTACCTTGTCAGCAGAGGTATACAGTGTTCTGCAGCAATCCTTCCTAGCATTCCTACACTGGCCAGTTGATCAGAAAACTGGTCTCGATCGTCCTCTTGAAGCTCACTTATTTCTTCTTCCTCACGAGAGGCCACGCCATTGGCAGTCTATCACACATGAAGGAAAAATAATGAGAACACTACCTTTTCCAACAAAACACGATTTCTGGTGGCACTGTAAAGTAATTGCAGCACTGCGTAGGAAAAGGGAGAGCTCGGCAGATGCACCCTCCCAGTGCTGCTATTCTTCTCAAACTGTGCCAAAGAGGAAACTCAGAAGTGAAAGAAGTCGAGCTATCACCCCACAGCACATACTGGCTAACAAGCCTTTGGCACCTACTGCCACGACAAAGACAACACAGCTAACTGCACACCCACAACCCTCCTCCCACACTGGAGGATGTGACTTCTGTCACAGAAAAGATCTGGTAACTTTCAGATTCCCAATCCCCTGGCTACAGGAAGTGCTTGTTATTGCCTGATGACTGAAAGCAGAGTGCATAACTGAAAACTGGAAGGGAGGCGACTACACACAAATCCTACACTGTGAGAACTCATTTAAATGACCAGGACTACTTGTGTTGGCAGCAAACCTTCTGAGGGAGCTTATACTAAATTTCTGGTCTTCTATAATTGGTGATGTGATAAAATAAGAGCCTCTGATAAAATAGATTTTTAATTACCATCTGGCTGAAAACTTACCAAATTCCTTGTGCCATCTGGAGCAGCTAAGTGGCACTGAATATAAGAATTGAAAACTTGAACTGCATGCTGGGTAAAAAAGCCTTTATGGAAATGTTTGTCATCTTGGACCAAAGTCAGCCAGGACTCCAGCAATTTATCATATGCTTCCATGTACACCATGTCATCTTTATCAAGCTAAAAGACAAAAACATTCATGAAACAAATGCCCAGAAAAACAGCATTGTTATGGCATCTATAACAAGAGCCAAGAGTCTAGCAGTTATGCACATGAACTTTTTTAAGTTTTTCCTTTAACAAAGATTATCATTAACTTTTTATTAAACTATCTAAACTCTTTTTTATTTCAATTTAAAAATGCTTAGACAATCTGGAATTAATGTTTATTTAGAATATTAGTGGTTTAACACTTTATAGAATATGTATTTTTCAAATAAAAGTAAAATCAACATTTTTCTGTGATCAAGAAGAAAATGGCCAGAATAAAAAGATGTACTTTGGCGAGCACCGTGGCTCACTAGGCTAATCCTCCACCTGCGGTGCCAGCACCCCGGGTTCTAGTCCCGGTTGGGACGCCGGGTTCTACTCCCATCTGCTCCTCTTCCAATCCAGCTCTCTGCTGTGGCCCAGGAGGGCAGCAGAGGATGGCCCAAGTACTTGGGTCCCTGCACCCGCAAGGGAGACCGGGAGGAAGTACCCGGCTCCTGGCTTCGGATCGGCGCAGTGCCGGCCGTAGTGGCAATTAGGGGAGTGAACCAATGGAGGGAAGACCTTTCTCCTGGTCTCTCTCTCACTGTCTATAACTCTCTCTCACTGTATAACTCTGCCTGGCAAAAAAAAAAATAGAAATAAAAAAGATGTGTGCTTCCTGCAAACTTTAAAAATGATTTTAGGGGCCGGCGCTGTGGCTTAGTAGGCCAAGCCTTCACCTGGGGCTCCAGCATCCCATATAGGTGCCGGTTCAAGTCCTGGCTGCTCCACTTCCAGTCCAGCTCTCTGCTAATGGCCTAGGAAAGCAGTGGAAGATGGCTCAAGCACTTGGGTCAATGTACCCATGAGGCACCTGGCTCCTGGCCATTTGGGGAGGGAACCAGCAAATTAGAAGATCTTTCTCTCTCTCTCTCTCTAGCTGTAATTCTTTCAAATAAATAAATAAATCTTTAAAAAAATGATTTTAGAGAAACTGAAAAATAATGGAAATAGACTGACCTAATCAATATAGTTAGCAATATGTGAAGAACTTGACAGAAGCTTCTAAACAAGAGAGTTCATTTTATATAAAAAGCAAAATTCCATACAAAAGTATTTTCATCAAAAATTTAATAACCACTGATTCAATTCAGAAATATCTAAAGTGTCCCTTCATTAAAAAAATTTTTTTTGACAGGCAGAGTGGACAGTGAGAGAGAGAAACAGAGAGAAAGGTCTTCCTTTTGCTGTTAGTTCACCCTCCAATGGCCGCTGCGGCTGGCGCGCTGCGGCCGGCGCACCACGCTGATCCGATGGCAGAAGCCAGGTGCTTCTCCTGGTCTCCCATGCGGGTGCAGGGCCCAAGCACTTGGGCCATCCTCCACTGCCTTCCCGGGCCACAGCAGAGAGCTGGCCTGGAAGAGGGGCAACCGGGACAGAATCCGGTGCCCCAACCGGGACTAGAACCCGGTGTGCCGGTGCCGCAAGGCGGAGGATCAGCCTAGTGAGCCGTGGCGCCAGCCTCTTCATTAAAAATTAATCAAAAATTTAATGAATATGCTTTATGAACGTGGAAATTAATAGCTTCTTCTCTCCTTTTGCTGTATTTCCATCAGTTAATTTTTCTTCTTACAAAGGAAACATGGAAACTTATAAAAAGGGACAAGCAGACCACCGAAAAACAAAGAAAAGTCAGGTCTCTCATTGTCTAAGTCTCTGATTAGCTCCTCCAAGCCTCCCCATACAAACTACACCTGCATGAGACTCCAATAACAAGGTTATCCTGATAGACACACACCTCAATACAGTCTAAGTGAAATTAGTTATTTACACTTCATTTTCTCCTTTCCTTTCTTGTTCAGTAATGGCTACTGTTACTGAATTAAAGTTTTATACCAAAACTAAGTCACTGAAAAATAAATAAAATCACCAAGCTACTTTGCAGAGACAATTGTGGTAAATATCCCTAAACAAAACTAACATCTTGCTGAAAGGTCATTCTACTATAAAAAGCTACAAAAGCCAGGAGGCTGGATGGTTTGCACATTTAACCAACAAAAGAAATGCCAGTGTACCTGAAACAGATATCCCAGGTCACTCAAGAACACAGGGCAAGGCCTGCAAAAGCAGGCAAGGACCAGACCAAGAGGGCCTAACAGGAGACTGGGTTTGCTTTTGTTTGCTGCAAGAAGTCATTTGGAATACTTTGGGCACCGATGCCACTCTGACACAGCTCTATAAAAGAAAACTTGCACTGCACAGTACAAGGGGCCTGGGATAGACTGGATCTAGTCCTACAGGAACAGTCAACAGGACACACTTACGAAAGCAGAAGTCTGACCAGAAGGAAGACAAAAGCAAGAATGGCACCCATGTTTTTATCCTGAGTAGCTGGGAAGATGGTCTATTTAATATGCTGAGGATTGGGAAAGACAACATGTTTGGGGAAATGAAGGTTTCTCCTTCAGATATGTTCAGTTTGAGATACAATTTGTAATCCAGGTGAAAATGGTGATAAGCTGGGGCTGGCGCTGTGGCGTAGAAGGTTATGCCTCCGCCTGGAGTAATATAATCCTATGTGGGCGCTGGTTCAAGTCCCAGTGGCTCCACTTCTAGTCGGACTCCCTCACAGTGCACCTAGGAAGGAAGTGGAAGATGACCCAGGTGCTTGGATCCCTGCACCCATGTGGGAGACACGGATGAAGCTCCTGGCTACCACCTGGCCCAGGCCCAGCTGTTGTGGCCATTTGGAGAGTGAACCAGCAGATGGAAGATCTTTCTTTCTCTCTGCCTTCAAAAAATTAAATTAAAAAAATAAATAAATAAATAAAAGAAAATGGTGATAGCCAATGTATACCCAGAGTTTCAGGAAAAGGTCACAGCCGGAAATGCAAATCTGGGCACAATCAGCACACAGAACTTAAATATTTATTTTTAAAGTCAAAACAAGGAACATTCGCCTAGAAATGGACAGAATAAGGAACAAAGCCTAGGCCACACAGGAATCTGAAACAGGCATTGAGGAAGGAGAAACGCCAGGAACACGTGGCATCCCAGAAGCCAAGTGTGTGACGATGACAGACAGCTACTCAGAGCAGCAGAGCCACTCCTTCCTCCTGCCTTGACTCTCTACTTTCATCTAACCCTGATTCTCATTTGTAAATTTAAACAGCTTGTTTCATTTTAAAAGCTTTTTTTTTTTAACAAAATACCAGAAATCTTACATGGAACAAAGATGATTATGAAAAAATAGTTATTTCTAAAATTGTTTCAGTTGCTATGACCATTCTTTTTCCTTCTAGGATACAGTTCCTCCTCCACGGCCTCCCTGCTTTATGGAAGAGTGGACTGATCCTGAACAAGATGCCACTTGTAGAGTCCACTGGAAACGAAACTTACTTCCCCTAAGAGTGACTAATGAGCAGAGAGTAACATGATGATTTATAATTTAGCCATAAGAATTTTGCTGCAGCATTATTTAAGCTAGTACAAATAAATTTACTGAACCACATCCACACTGTCTAGGTTAAAAATTATGATTTTGGGGCCAGCATTGTGGTGCACTGGGTTAAGTCACTGCTTGAGACCCCAGCAGTCCATATGGGAACACCAGTGCAAGTCCTGGCTGCTCTGCTTCTGATACAGCTCCCTGGGCCTGGAAAAGCAGCAGAAGGTGGCCCAACTACTCCAGGAATGCATAAAAAACACTGACATATCACAATTAAATTGAATTCAACTCAGAAAAATAATTTTCAATGTTAGAAAAATCTACAGAAGCAATTTACTACATTAACAGGTTAAAGAGCCAAGCATTTAATAATTATCAATATCTGTCTTTTAAAATTTTAATTATTTTAATAGATTAAATGTGATTTATAGATACAATTCTAAGAACATAGTAATATTCCCTTTCATCCCTGCCATCTTCTTTCCTTCTCCATTCTTTTTTCTAATTTTAGAGATAACATATTTTAAATTTACAACAGAGTAAAAACATTTAATAGTTCACCGAACAAGAAGTTTAACAGGTAAAAAAGCAAAAATACCCTAGTTTAGTGGGAATATAGACAATGGCTGTAAACAATATTGAATGGGGGCCAGCAATGTGGCGTAACAGGTAAAGCCGCCACCAGCAGTCCCAACATCCCATGTGAGCACTTGTTCGAGTCCCGGCTGTTCCACTTCCCATCCAGCTCTCTGCTATGGCCTGGGAAAGCAATAGAAGACGGCCCAGCTCTCTGCTATGGCCTGGGAAAGCAATAGAAGACGGCCCAAGTCCTTGGGCCTCTGAACCCGCATGGGAAACCCGGAAGAGACTCCTGGCTCCTGGCTTCGGATCAACACAGCTCCGGCTATTATGACCAACTGGGGAGTGAACCAATGGATGGAAGACCTTTCTTCTCTCTGTCTCTCCTTTTCTCTCTGTGTGACTCTTTCAAATAAATACATAAATATTAAAAAAAAAAAAAAAACTAAATGGAAAGATGACCATTTTACCAATATACAATAAACTTTTAAGTAATCACAGATCATTGAAATTATGGTAGTATAAATTCTTAACCAATGGTTTAACAAAGGTATAAAACAAAGTTTTACAAAATATTTGCAGCAATATTGATACACAAAGGTATTTCTTTCTAATTTTAGATCTCACAGAAAAGGCAGAACATGACCCTTGTCTATCTGGGTCCAGCTTATTGCACTCAATATGATGTCCTCCAGTAGAATCCATTTTACTGCAAATGGTAGCATTTCATTCTTTCTTATAGCTGACTAATATACCATTAATATGCATATAAACATTTTCTGTATCCACTCATCTGATGATGGACACCTTGGTTGGTTCCAAATTCTGGTTACTGTAACAGTGCTGCTAAAAACATGATGGTGCAGATATGTCTTTGATATGTTGTGTTCAAGTTTTTTGGACATAAACCCAGTAGTGGGATTGCTGGATCATATGGCAAGTCTATTTCTAGTTTTTAAAGAAATCTCCACACTGTTTTCCCACAGCGGCTAAACCAACAGTTCCCCACTTTGTCCACATTCTCACAAGCATTCGTTATACTTTGTGTTTTGGATTTTAGTCACTCTGATGAGGTGAGGTGATATCTTATTGTGATTTTGATTTGCATTTCCCTGATGTAGAACCTTTTTTCGTGTATATGCTGGCCACTTGTACTCCTCCTTTTGAGAACTGTCTATTGAAGTCCTTTGCCCATTTCTCAACTGGACTGGCTGTTTTTTGCTGTTTAAGTTGCTGATATATTTGAGATATTAACCCTTTGTCAGATAGGTGGTTGACAAATATTTTTCTCATTCTGTTGGATGTCTTGTCACATTATTGATCATTTCCTTTGAAGTAAGAAGTTTGACATAGTCCCATTTGTTTAGTTTTGCTTTTGCTGTCTGCGCTTCCCTACACCAAGGTTTTAGAGTGTTTCCTGCAAGTTTTCTTCCAGCAACTTCATAGTCTCAGGTCTTAAATTTAGGTCTTTGATCCATATTGATTTTTTTTTGGTAAGAGGTATGGATCTAACTTCATTCTTCTACATATATATCATATTTTGAAAAAAACAAAACAAAACAAAACCTGAGATTGGCATTTGGTCCTGCAGTTAAGATCCTATATCAGAGTGCATGGGTTCAAGTCTCAACTCTGCTCCTGATTCCGGCTTCCTGTAACACGTACTCGGGAAGGCAGGCAGGGGACTACTCAAGTAATTGGGCCTCTGATACCCAAAATAGGAGACCCAGATTAAATTCCTGGCCTTTGGCTATTCCTGGCCAAGTCCCAGCTTATTGTGGACATTTGGCAAGTAAATCAGCAAACAAGAGTTTCTCTTTATCTCTGCCTTTCAAATAAACAAACATTTATTCTGACAGGTAGAGTTAAAGACAGTGAGAGAGAGAGAGAGACAGAAAGGTCTTCCTTCTGTTGGTTCACTCCCTAAATGGCTGCTACAGCCGGCACTGCACTGATCCGAAGCCAGGAGCCAGGTGCTTCCTCCTGGTCTCCCATGTGGGTGCAGGGGCCCAAGCACTTGGGCCATGCTCCACTGCCCTCCTGGGGCACAGCAGAGAGCTGGACTGGAAGAGGAGCAACCAAGACAGCCGGAGCCCATATGGGATGCCGGCACTGCAGGTGGAGGATTAGCCAAGTGAGCCACAGTGCTGGCCCCTATATCAACCTATTAGCATTTCTAAGAATGCTAACTCAACAACCTACTGTAGCCAATAATTCTAATAAAGAACCAGAGAAAGAGTCTTCTATTAGTACTTACAATCAACATTGTACAATAAGAAAAAGTAAGAAATGCATTGTATAGCAAGAGAAAAAAATAAGAATTGCAAAGACTGAAAAGTAAAACTGTCATTTTTCAAAGATTATTCTCCACAAGCAACCAAAGACCCTGAAGATCTAAGGATCAGAATAAGAATTTCAAAAGGTTAGTAGTATACATCAGCTCAATATACGAGTATCAACTGCATTTCTATCAGCAGCAATCTGAAAATGAGGCTTACAAATATATTACTTACAAAACCAGCCAAAATGTTACTTAAGAGAAGTTTGTTCTTTCAGTGAAAGACAGTAAATAAGACATAAGTTATTATAAATGTCAATGTCATATGCCAGGATACAGAAAATTAATATAGATGCTTACTCTTCATACAGAAAAATTCCAACTTGAGGAACTGACAAAATATATATGGTAAAGAGAAATAAACCTCTTTCCGTAGAAGAAAGAGGTCTTGGAACTAGCCCTATCCATAGGTAGACTTCCCCTTAGGATAAAGTGATATATAGGTACAGAAACAGACAAATTGGCCAATGGAAGTGATGAGAGTTAAGAAAGCGAAAGTCAGACATATGACAACAATAGTCCCAAAGATCACCGAGAAATAAAGGGCTATTTTTAAATGTTGCCAGAAAAACCAGTATCCAAATGAAAAATTTAAAAAAAAAAAGAAAGAAATTGGATCCTTATTTGATTGATGGTAAAGTCATTAGAAAAAAACATTAAGGCATTTGGAAGCCTGAAACAAGGACCCAAAGTTATAAATCATAAAAAATCACAAATCATTAAAAAATGCACAGTAATTCCAACTACACAAAGAGGAACATCTGTTCACCAAAAAGATATCGGTAAGTCAAAACGCAAAGCAGCACCCATCAACAGATTCTTGAACAGAAAGAGGATATTGGTGGAAAAACTAGTGAAATTCAAATAAAGCCTGTAATTTAGTTACCAATGAGATACTCATGTTGGGGCAGGCATTTGCTGCAGAGGTTAAGACACAACATGGGATGTCTATATACACACTGCAATGCCTGGGTTTAAGTCCCAGCTTTGCCTGTGATTCCAGCTTCTTGCTAATATACACCTGGAGGCTGTGATGATGGCTCAAGTATTTTGGGTGTCTACCACCCACCTAAGAGACCCAGATTGAGTTCTGGGTTCCAGACTTTGGCCTGGTCCAGTTCTGGTTGTTGTGGTAATTTGGGGAGTGAACCAGTGAATGGAAGATCTTCCTGTGTGTGTCTCTTCCCTTCAAATAAAATGAAAATAATAAATAATTTTTAATTATATATATGAATATATACTAATGTAAGATGTTACTGTTGGGGCCAGCATTGTGGCTCAGAAGGTTAAAGCCCTGGCATCCCATATGAGTGTCAGTTTGAGTCCCAGCTGCTGCACTTCCGATCAGGCTCTCTGCCGTGGCCTGGGAAGACAGCCTGGGTCCTTGAGTCCCTGCACCCACATGGGAGACCCGGAAGTAGCTCCTGGCTCCTGGCTTCGGATCAGTGCAGCTCCAGCCATTGCAGCCATCTGGGGAGTGAACCAGCAGATGGAAGACCTCTCTCTCTCTCTCTACCTCTCTCTGTAACTCTGTATTTCAAATACATAAAATGAAATCTTAAAAAATAAAAGATGCTATTGTTAGGGGAAGACTAGGTAAAAAACACATGGAAAACCTAAGTACTACCTTTTGCAACTTCTATTTAAACTGAAATTAAGAAAAAAGGATACCATGAAGTGTAAAATGGAGCCATGAAAATAATCCGCAACACATATAACCACAAAACATACCACACAGAGCACATAAGGATTTCTACCAATCAGTAAGACAAATAACTGACAGGAAAATAAGAAGAATCATGAGAAGTACATATTTATCACATGCAAAGATGTTCAATATCATTAGTACCTGAGGAAGCAAATTAACATCATATTTTATACTTGTAGTTCAGCAGGAAGTGTTGAAGAACATGGACCAATGACTCATACATATCAGGTTCATTGGTCTGATCACTTTAACAACTAACTACACCTTATCTTCTAAAAGTGAGTATTTACATAGCTTTATGATCCAAAAATTCTACTCCAGAGAAAAACTCGTTTATGTGGAAACCTACAAAAGAGTATTTACTGTAAAGGCAAAAGAAACTCAAATATTTATTTTCAAAACAATAGAAAAATAAATCACAGCATGACATATCATATAGGATTATATATATATGATTTAAAATATATATAAAAATATATATAGGATTATATATATGATTTAAAATTTTAAAGCAAGAGAATGATAAACTTCAGGACAGTGGTCATCCCCTTTGTAGCAGTAGAACAAAGCAATAAGGTGATGGGACTGGATAGAGGACAATGGGACTCTCAGCCAGGTACTGCTTACGCCCTTTATTTGGGTCATAGGTTCATGCATGGCTTTTTTACTGTGCTTCATAACTACACACATCACAAAATCACCTCTGGTAGTTTTGACGACAAAAGATAGGATCTATAGAAAACGATCAAGCAGTGTTCCCAAGCCCAAGCACGGTGCTCAACTTGTGACTAGCAACTAGAGAAGGTAGTTTTATTCCTTCAAAAATTTATTGAATGCTAAGAGCTAAGCACTGGAACACTGAGATGAATAAAATACTTTCTTCCCATACAAACATCTGTGGCTTGTTTATATACTTAACAAAGCATGTGCTTTGCAGACATCATTTGTTAAGTCTTAACAGTTTATCTTGCCAAAATAAACAGACTTACGGTAACATAAGAGGAATTTAGGAACAGCATCCTCTGACAGAGTCTCAAAAGGAAAAAGAAGCAGGACATCTTCCATGACTCGTCTTTGTTGTTTTTAAGCATACACTTATATGTCATTTATGTTATAATTTAAATATTCCTTTACAGAGATGTAGAAATAAAAAGTAAAAATATTGCATGCCTTTTATGATTGAAAGAGTTTCCAACAATCCATCCTATAAAGCCAGTAAGAACCATATTTCACTGGATAATAATTTAAAATAAAAAGACTATGAACTTCTAAAAAGCATTTTGGTTCCTTTTGGATACCAACACAAGTAGCTCATCAGGCAAAGTTTCAGAAATTTGGTTGATGACAATTGGCCACTAAATCTTCCAATCTAATCACAGAGAACTGAAACCTAAGCTACTGCTTCTTCATAATACCTTGGCCCTGCTCCATAGCTACGCTGGCCAGAACCCAGCAGCCGATCCCACAGCACGTGCAGAAATGACTAAGGAGGCTACACTAGACACTGTGCTCATGCCCTGGGCATCATCAGGCCTTTTGCCAGGGAGGCTTTGGAGAGGGGCTTAGAGCTTATAAGACTACTTGACCCCACTTTACTCCATTTGGAGAAGGAGGGTGGAGAAGGTAATCAAAATGCAGTATCAGCGCTTCTCTTTTAGTGCCCATAGTTAACTTGGAAGTATACAGAAGAGCGAATTAGTAGCCCTTCAGTCACATGAAAAAAAAAAATATCTGTTTTTATATTTTGGCAATCATATTGAATATAAAATTCTAAAGCAGTTGTTAATGTTATTTATGAAAATGCTCTAAGATGAGGCTTTGAAATGAAAACTTTCAGTACATAAATCCCCACCCCCACCCCCATCTCCTTCTCGACACTGCATCGAATTTCAGAAAGTAATATCTAACGTTGCTTTCTGATTCTAACTACATGACATTCTGGAAAGGGTAACACTATGAGAACAGTAAGCAGATCAGGGCTTGGCGGGAGGGAGAGAGCAGTAGGCAGAGCACAGGGGATTTGTAGGGCAGTGAAACTACAATGGTAGATGCCTGTCACTATACCTTTGTCCAAACCCAGAGAATGCACAACACCAAGAATGAACTCTCATGGAAACTATGGACTCCGGGTGATTATGATGCGTCAATGTAATTCCTCAGCTGTAACAATGCACCACTCTTCCCTAGGACATTGATGGGGGACAGGAGGAATTGCTGGGGAGGAGGCTATACATGTTGGGGAGAGTTTATGGGAATGCCGCACTTTCATTCAATTTTTGTTGTGAATCTAAAACTGCTCAAAAATATAAAGTTTTTAAATTTACTATATTTATCAATATATCAGATATGGGAAAAATACACAAGATAAATCTCATAAAAAGTTAGTTGTAAGTTTGGTTATTGTACTGTGAACAACTCCACATCTGCTCTTAACAATCATGGTTCTAAGCTTACTATCAGATATTTGAAATAATCCATCACACTACAATAGATTATTTTTTCCCTAGCAAACAGCAAATAAAACCAAGGCATGACAACTCCAAGTTTTTCTTTTTTGATAAAACTGGAAAGATCTTGTTGATAATCAAAATTATCCATATAGAATATGAGTTCTTTAAGAAATGTGTCTGATTCAGTATAGACACACACAAAAAGAGAATGATATGGCTGTGTGCATAATTTTCACAGAATATTTTATTTCTAAGATGTAACCTTTTAAGAAGTTCCTTAATTTTAGTGAACTTTGGGTTGCATGTTTCCAGCTAGAGGCTGCTATTACTTCACCAAAAAGTTAATGGAAAATAGAATTTAAAAAGACAAGTTTATTTTGTTGCAAAAATTTTTGAAATCCATGCGTAGTCTTTTCATAACACATTTTTTTTCACAAATTTTTAAAAAGATTGTATTTATTTGAAAGTCAGAAATACAGAGACAGAAGAAGGGGCAGGGGAGAGAATATCTCCCACCTGCTGGTTCACTCCCTAAATGGCTGCAATGGCCAAGACTGGGCCAGGCCCAAGTCAGGAGCCAGGAGCTTCTTATGGGGCTGCTATGTGCATGCAGCAGTCCAGGTCTTTGGGCCATCTTCCACTGCTTTCCCAGGAGCATTAGCAGGGAACTGGAACAGAAGTGGAGCAGCCAGGACTCAAACTGGAACATCTATGGAATGCCAGCCCTCAGATGGAGGCTTAACTTTCAGTGCCACACCACAGGCCCCTTTTCATGAATTTTTTGAAGTAACCTCATAAATGTACGGGGAGAAGCTTTCTCAATATTCTGTTTTGTAATCTTGGAATATGATACACAGTTGTTCTTTTTATTATTCTTTACGTTTTTCAACATATAAAACTTGTATTTCAAGAACTTATTGCACTTCCTCCATTTAAAAAAGAACTCTGTCAACTGCAAAAGAAATTAATTCATTTTCTAGTTAATTTTTTTCTACCTAATCCTTAAAGCAAAGAATTATTTTCAAAGTATTTATTTCCTGGTTTCTGAAATTCCCTGATTTAATAGACAAGTATTCCAGGTGTTATAAAATTCATATAGATCATCTCTTTTTAAAAAATCTGCCCCAACAAAACCACCAAAAGTTCAAGGTATAAATTACAGAGTTTTTAAATACTGCATTCCCAAATTAACATTCTTCCTTCTGGAAATGTATATGAACTTTCAGATTTTTAATGCAAAGAAATGCATATGCATTAGACATCATGCTTGACATATGTAGGTGTTCACTAGATATTTATGGAACTGAATTACATAAAACTTAAAACATTGATTCTGCACTAGGATTGGTATACCAGATTTAAGGATTTAAACAATCAAGTCAATGCACATACAAGTCATGAAACACTGCCTAGTAAAATTATGATCCAACCAAAATTAAATAAAATGTTGAAATAATTCTCAACACATTTCTTTCAGTTAGAATCTGTATTTAAGGTAAAACAGTAACTAGTTTTCTTCCAAATATTGGTAGACCTAATGCTACATTATTTATCATAATATTATTAGCATATTAATAACTATATTATTAACATGCAGGGTTTACAATATTCATGTATCCATCCCATTTATTTACTTATTTATTTATTTATTTTTTGGATCTTTTAAGCTGAGCAAATTAATGTGCATGATGGTGAGCAGGGACTACTCTGCCTTTGTCTCTACTTATCAACTGACTCTCTCCAGCTATCAGAGCCACAGGCTGGGGAGGGTCAGGGATTCTCAGATAACCCATCCTGCTAGAGTAAAGGTGCAAGATAAGGCACACAGTTCACACTGTGCTGACGCCACCATTCCAGGGAGGAAGTATTGTTTTCCCTCTTGTCACTGAGATACCCCCAATTTCTGCTCCTCACTTCTCAATCTGTAAGTTAGCTGTCAGTGTTTTCTTTACACCAAATCTCCTCTCTACAAGGTAATCACCTCAGCCAGAGAAACAAGATTTTGAATGAAGAATGCTGATCTTTAAATGCTCTCACTCACTTGACAAATGGCAAAATTATTTCACCTCATTACACTCTGTAATAAGCAATTTTTTCAAGTGCCTTTCTCCTTCCCTCCTCCTGCTAGGCTTGTGATCAGGCTCGAATGTACTGAAACTAAACATAAAGTTCTTCCTTTATAAAGCGTGTCTCCTACCAAATGCCCTTACAAACAGGCACACCCCACAACACCGCACTGTCATGACAGCTGCCCGATTGCCTTGACTCAACACACCACATGGCCTTTCCCTGAGGATCCTACTGAGGGCTAAGCTCAAAATCTTCTCCCTAAAAGAAACTGAGAACTAAGCTAAGGTACAGAGTTCAAGTCATATTCTCCTCAGATTTCACTAAGCAAATTCAAATGCACGCATTACTACTGTAAATGTCTAAAATAGTTGATGTATGAATATGAAAAACTGTTCTTAAGATTTGAATATTCACAGCAACACTGTTTCACCTTTACAATCATTCTCAACCCTTCAGTCTAGCATTTGATAGTAATTTGGTTTTTGTTTTGTAATGAAAAAATTCTTGGTAAAGTAACACCAAGAAACTTGATAGTAACAGAGTAACTTCAAGGAAGACTGGAAGGGCTCTTTGTGAGCACAGACTCTCCCCCACTACACGATGAGGGCTGGGAGGCAGCAGTGAACAATACAGTCCCGGAACACCTACAGCCATTCGGTAAGGACAAACCTTACACACCAGTATTACAAGTTTTTTCCCCATGAAGATTCTCTCTTTCTCTCTCTCTCTCTCCTTCTTTTTGCTACAGCAACATAATCACCATCAAATACATGAATTGCTTTATAAAAAAGAGAATCTACATGCATTCCCAAAAATACATAGTTCTAGAAAAAAGTATTACCACAATAAAAGTCTATATGCAGAACCTGTTTTCCTACTGAGAAAAGAAACTTCTCCAACATTAAGAAAAACACAAAACATTTCACAAAATTGAAATTATAACATTATTTTTAAAAATTAAATAAGTTATTAGTTGACAAGAAACAAAATCTCAACAACCAGTTTACATGGTAAGACAGTCAATACAATGCAAACTGTGAATACCATTATGAAAGTTCATTTTTCAAATTATTATTCTACATTTTATTGTGCACAAGGTACAGTCACAAGTGCATCTATGCCATAAAGCACCAGAAGGAATTATTATTCCTTACAACGAGGACAAGTGCTCAAAAATGGTGAAACAACTTGCCCAAGCTCCTGTACTTCATGACTGTTCAGCCCATGACTGTGCTGTCTCCATCCAAAGTTCATGACCTTTCTGTACCAAGCTGACCTCTAAAGAGGTTTTGTTTATGTCTTGATTTTTTAAATTTTCCTAAAAAGATCATTTCCTTATATATGCCTTTCTATCTGAGGACACCTATGTATTATGAAGAGTTCTATAATCATTAGGTATTCAAAGAAACAGAGGATGAAACAGTTTCTGTCCCAAAAGGTCTCATTATTTGGCAGGACTGGTTCACAAATCTCTGGTATTAATGGCACATTCCTCAGGCCGACCTCCCCCAGGATACACAAGATACAGTGAAAACCAGTTGAGGGTGACATGACATTTAGGATTTCTTTAGTCCTCAAGAAAGTTACTGTGCAAGGGCCATCCTCTTTTGCTCTCAATTTCACTCAGTGTAAATTCCACAATTAATGCAAAGCCTTAGGTAAATTTTTTCCTTCGGCCCCTTTCAATAGGTGACTTAGAAAAAAAAAAAAACCTGTTAAATATTATTAAGAGATAAATTAAAAAAATTAAAAGAAAAAAACACTTTTTAAATGAAATCTATTAGGTACATAATAACAAGAGCATGCCTTCTTGTGAAACAAGCACAGTATACATCCACCTCGCTGCAAGTGTAACTAGGCTTTCTATATTCCAATACTGCTATGGCCAACCTTGACAGAAAACTTGTCAAGTTGGCAATCTCTAGCTCAAAATTAACTCTGAACTTGCAAACCAAGGATGTCATGTATCTTTTAGCAATTCTTTAAAATATTCAGGAACACTTAACTACAAGTAGAAACTAAAAAGTAGCTGTGTTTCTAAATATGTGGTTTCAAATGCTCTTTAATCCACCTGGCTTAGAAGAGAAACTAAACCAGGGAGGAAAGGGGAAGTACAACAAAGTCAGGTTCAACGAATCCTGACTGGTTCAGAATCCATGACCACAGGAAAAGAGTTTAAGTGGACCTTCAGTACTTAAAACTTTCCTTGGATTTTTCATGTTCAGAACTTAATAACTCCCTTGAGAAAATAAATAGTACATATAATGTCTTTAACCTTCTATCTTCTACTATCTATGTTCTGTTCATTACCTAAATCCCCACCTGACCCTGTTCTTTCCTCATCAGATCACTGTAGTGCCCAATTACATAAATAATCATTCCTAAGTCTGTTCTTCCCAGAACATCTCTGAAGGAATACAAAACGCTCACATACACATGGCCAGATACACACCAAAACAATTCAAGACTCAGCATGAAATTCCAACAGACAGCTTCAAATATTCTTTGAAAAGGATCTACATTTTGATTCATAAAAAGAAACATCAGTTTCAACAATAACCACTTTGTAGAAAAAAATCGATTATTTCCTGGAATTAATGTAGTTATGCACAGTAACTATTGTTACAAAAGCAGCTGTCTTGTCAAAGGATTTTAGTACACAGTCTAAACTTAAATATAAAATTTGGAAAATACACATTTGAAAATTTGCACCAAAAAATCCTGAGTATTGTTATCAGACTTAATTTTAATGTAAACTAAACTTTACTAAAATATACAATAAAAATTACATCACCAAATAAATTAAACAGCATAGTCTAAACTATGCATAGATACAATGATTTCCAAATAAGTATGAGATTTAAAATCCCCCCAAAAATAAATATAAATACACATAATCACAGCCAAATCAATGTTAGCAGCACCCTGTGAACTTCATCAAAGCTTCCACTGCTAAAATGTGGTTTAAAAATTTTTAATAAAAGCATTCATTCCACTTTCCTCATTCTGGCACAAAATTATTTCATTATTTAAAATCTTACGACCAACACATTTAATCTACTAAAGTGATTTTAATGTACAAATTCTTAAAGGTACTGTTTCCAAACATAAACTGCCAAACGTTTCACTCATATAAACAAAAATATAATTTTAACACTGCCTAAATATAATTAGCTGTCATGAGAAATGCTTCAAAGGTAGAACAAGTTTCCTCCAATGAAAAGCAGACACAATTTGTTTTAGAATGTTTACTCACCACTTCTTCCAATGCAGCACTTCGCCCAAAAGAACAAGTGAGGTGTGTGAGGCAGTTAACAAAGGAGGAGAAAAGTTCATTTGGAATGGCAGTTAAGACATTTCGAGGGAACACAGTTATCAGGTTGCTGATAATGCTGGAGATCCCCACAGCTTCAGAATCTTCTATTTCAATTCTACAAGTCAAGTAATGAGTATTAAGTGGGAGTAGGAGAAAAGTTAGATTAACTCATTTTCAACATGCAACTATAGCTTATTCATTTTTAAGAGTATGTCTCTGTGTGTTAATTTCAAATTACCCATACAATTTTATATGAAAACATTAATAAACAGTGGGGGAAGAGTCACTAGTTTCTTTTTCCTCCACTATCAAACAAAAGAAAAAACTGGAGATGTTCTTTTCAGTAACAAAGGGCAAGTATACCTACCCATTGATAGTATTCAGTAATCCCTCAATGAAGTGTGCTAGATAATCAACTTGTGATCCTTCATCGGGGAAGATGGGTCCATGAAGAGAAGCTAACTGGGCAAGGCACTGCAGAGAATCTTGTGCCATATCTGAATCTTCTCTGATTTTTCGATGTACCTGTTAGAAAGAATTACTAATCCATAAAAATAAATTCTTCTTTTGTAAGGGTCACGTGTCTACCATGCCGAATGAGGTAAGAGAAAAATTCAGTGTAGCTGGTTATTTCTAGAAAACTAATTCCTGAATTAGACTAAATTCGAAAATTGCCCCTTAATCCACTTTACATCATAGGCCATGATTTTAAACATATCAAGTGATTTTTCACCAAGGGCTACCTACATTTTGAAAACTGAACTGTTTCCAGCATGTTATGACAAAGAGAGAAACAGATGCCAGCCAGTCAGACATACTGCTTCTTCTAAAAACAGCAACAACGACAGTCATCTGTATTATGCTAACTATGCCTCGCTACAGCTTCTTGCTAAAGTTAGCAGACACATTCAATTGAGAGTTTTATAGATGCTGCTTTTGAAAAAGTAAACAGTCGCTCATTTACAAAACCAATATATTGCTCGATCCCAAGACAGTCAATATACAAGCACTAATTCTGAGACTACCTACAATTTGTTGGAATTTCATTTTCCTTTACTACTTTTATTATTGCAATTAATACTAACCTCTTTAAAACAACAACTTTTAAGTGATACTTAAATCCTTTTAAAAACTTATCTTGATTTTATTTCAATGAAGTGATACTAATGTGAAACACCTGGTACACAGTGTTCTGGGTAAAGAACATGCTCCCAAAATATTGGCCCATAATTTTATAGTATCATCAACATTCTCAAATTTAAAAATCCCATTTCTGTGATCTGACCTATTTAAAACAGCTAAGGAAGACATACTGGAAAAATTATAGTGGTAATTTTTAATCTTAATCCACCCAACATTTACTGTGATGATTTTCTATTTTCCACAAGATATTAACTATTCCAGTCCTGCTCTTTCCTACATAAAGCTCTCAATTATAAATACTGCACCATTTTGAAGGTTTAGTCTCTATTTGTTTCAGGTTATATTCAGAGCAAGTGAAAAACACTACTTGAGGTTTGGATATGTCTTTTACTGACTGACCGCATTCGTCTTTAACCTCTAAACTTCTTCAGACCCTAGTAAAGAAATGTAAAATCTCTAAAAATTACGAAGCTAATGGATCTAAAGATGCTTACAATATGCTGTTTTTTTTGGTTAGCAACCATGGCCCATAGGCCAAATCTTGCTGCATGCCAGTTTTTATATGGCATGTAAGCAAAAAAAAAAAAAAAAAAAAACACAAAACAAAAAAAAAAACCACCCCACAACTTTTTCATTTAAATACAGTTGAGAAAAATCAAGATGATTTTCTGTGATCTATTATACAAAATTCACTTTTATCAAGCACCAGCAATAAAGGTTCATTGGGACACCAGCCACACTTATTTATTTCTCACCCATGGCAGCTTCTATACCGCAATGGCAACATTAAACATGACCAAATGACCTACAAAGCCTATAATATTTACTATCTGTCCACATATAGGACAAGCTTGCCAAACTCTGGTCTAGAAAACAAATGTCTTTCAAACTATATTCCAATGAATTTTGAGTTTCATATAGTAAACTCAAAGTAGAATATACAATCTGGTATATGCATATTGCCTCATTTGTGAACTTCAACACAAACTCATTCTTACCAGTTGATTATCTGAAAACCATGACTAAATTGGCCCTTACACCTTAAAACCTAATCAACATTTAAGCATGATACCCAGAGCTATGTCCTATTAACAGATACAATACAGAAACCCATCTCACAATCTTCTCTATCTAGACAGTAAGATCACTGCTTATTTCCAGTCTAGAAGTAAGGAATGCAAAGAAAGAAGACACTCACTGAAACAGTTAATGTAATAAAATAAATAACTGTCTTGGAGCCTGCCTGTACTGTTCAAGCTTCACTGACATTCTCTGAAATATGGGCCACATAAAACTCATATTGAATGTTTCAATTCTATGTAATAAAAATTCTTGCCTTTCTTCCAATGTCAGTATTTTAAGAATTCCACCATATCTGAACATGTATTACAATATAAATGTATTACAGAATCAAAACTCAATTTGCATATGGGACAGAAATATAAAAGGATGCAAAGTCTAACAGGACACTTGGTGAGGTCAATGGTGAGGCTATTCGTATTCACCAAGAATAAAGGAGAAACGAGTTAGCAAGATGACGAATTCTCTTGGAACATGTTAAATCTGAGATGTCTGGGGCCCATCCAAATTAAAACATCCAGTAAGCACTTGGATTATAAAGCCCTGGAACTGTGGATCAGTCTGTGCTGAATATAGTTTTAGGAGTCATCGGCGAAATGGTGCCTGAGGTCCTACGTGTGGAAGAGAAAGCCCAAGGAAAGTGCATACTGTCAACAAAATTAACTACGATAGGAACGCCAATATTTATGTGATGAGCCAAGAAAGAAGAGATCATTAAACGAGATCAGGAAGAATCTTGTCAAAAAGGTAGGAGGAAAACCTGATGAGAGTGTTTTTTTTTTTTTTTAAGAGAGTTTACTGAGGAGAGAAGAATTGAGAAGTTGGTGATCTTCTAAGGCACAGAATGCAACCAAAAATTTCCCTAATTTCAGATTCAGCCAGTATTTAAAAATCTCAATCCTGTGCCTCAGTATATTTTAGGTATATCTCTTCAGCTCTGGCACAAGAGTGATATCCAGAGGAAAACTACTTTAAATTAGGTAACAAACCCACATAATTGAAACTAAATTTAATAAAAGCAGAATATAAAACATTTGCTACTATCATGTTTGTGAGAAATAACAAAATAAAAATTGTTTATTAACTGCTTAAATGAAAATAACCAGCTACAACCATAAAACTGTTAAAATGACAAAGGGAAAAAGGGTTAACTTTCAAATTCAAAAGTTATTTGCATGTGGTAGTTCGCAGCTGACAGGAGCAGCTGTCTGGTTTGTCTAGACAGCTGTTCAAATCTGGTGGAGCTGTTTCCAGTACTGCCAGCAAGTTTTTCACCTTTTCAGAAACTGCAGGAGCAGGATCTACTTTCAGTCAAATGAATTATACAAAGAATTGAACTTGGATTCGTATCAAAACAATTCCTATTAGATGAGGCAGGCAACAGAATTTTGAAATTCAGTTAAAATCATGTCTTTGATCTTGACAATGTTTTTGTCATTTCTCTGATTTACAAAAGCAAGTGCAAGATGATTAAAACTCAGTTTGAACATTTCTACAGAAAACTTATTTTCTGTATACTCATGGTTAATTTTTAAATATTTTTAAATACATACCACATAAATACATTATTTTAAATGGTTATATAAAAAAGCAGTTGTAAGGTTCGTGCATAATATTTTTAGAATAACTGAAAAGGTAGGAAACTAATAGTAGAAGCTGAGATTAACCAGAACAGCTTCTTCTTCTTCTTTTTAATTGGTTTTACTTGGACTTTTGTTCAAGTCATTATATCTAATGTGTATGGTCATTCTAACTGCAAATTAATGTCTGTCTGTGTGTGTGTGTCTCTCTCTCACACACACACACACACACACACACACACACTCACACATATTCTTTTCCGGGTTTTGATTGTTCTACTGGGAAAACTCACTGGCAAATGTGGGAACTTACTGCTGACTTAATATGTAGCCAATAAAATTGCTATTCAGTAATACTAGCTTAACCCAAAGCTTTGATAAGCACAACCAGTATTAAAAAAGTACTCTAGTATTAAAGTAGTTCTCAAAGAGTGGTCTAGGGACCCCAGAGGTTCCTAAGACCCTATCAGTTGTTTGTGAAGGCAAAACCATTTTCATAATAATTGGGAGATAGTGTATGCCTCTTCTAACCTCACTAGTACATAGGTATACAGTGGACTTTCCCTGAGGCCATGCGATAGGCAATATTGCAACCAATTAAATGCAGAAGCAGGTAGGGGAACCTGGCTGTAATCTAGTAAGCCTGACAATACAGAGATCTGCAAAATGTAAAACAATGTCACTTTTGACACCAAATTATTTTGCTTTCAAAAATACAATGATTCCGTCATTAAAATGTCATTTATGTTAATATGTAATGTTTTCTTACTGTGATGCTTTAATAAATTAGTAAATAATTCTTTAAAGTTCTTAATTTGAATTCTTAGCAGGATAAATACTAAAGGCTATAAATATAAACAGAAGCTTCTTGGGATCCTCAATAATTTTTAAGAATGTAATGGGGTCATGAGATTAAAAGCTTGAGAATTCCTGCTCTGATATTAAACTCTTCATAATTATATCTTTATAAATTAGCCAGAACCTTCTAATGTAATTTCTGTTTAAGCTAACATATTCATAAGAAGAAAAGCCTTCAGGAAGAACAGCAGTTTGTCCTGTTTTACTAAAGAAAAATACGAAAGCATCTCCTCTTTTCTGTGGTCCTTGTAGCAGAGACGAAGAGTGAGACTTACTGTGAAGAAAAGTTCCATAACTCTGCTGTCCAGAAGAGTCTCCCGCCAGGACTCTGTTGGCTTCAACAGCACATTTTGTGAGGATTCAAACATAGCTATATAATGTCTGCCCAGTTATCTGGTGTCAAGGTCAACAACAATAGCATTCTTACTTTGTCTAAAGTATAAGTATACCCTAAATATAACAGGAGCCATCCAGAAAGAATGTAATGGAAACAGTTTAAGCCTCTTCACATATGCTACATAATTCATGCATGAAGCTAAGGAATATAAGGCATTAAGTGCTGAAAAAAAAAGAATGCTATAGGAATGTAAGATAACAATTTCATTGTAATTACATGTCATGCTGTAAGGATATAGAATCTTTGATAATCAGAGAGCTTAACAGTGGCAACAGAAAGAAAGACACTAATTGCAAGACCGATGCCAAAATACATAAAAAAAGAATTAATTTCTGCAGCTTTATTCCATCCATATGTAACAGCTAAAATCACACTTAAAAAATGTGAGACTCATCCAGTCCACTTGTAAAACAGCATCTTTTCAGAAGAAATAGATCACTGAGAAAACAAAGTAGAGTAATTGCATCATACTGGAAGAAAAGCTCAAAATCACAGAATCCAAACACCAAACCCAAACAAAGAAACAGTTGACATAAAACTTTGTAGATGCTCATTTTTTAAAAACCCCACAGACTAGACAGTAGTTTTTATGGTGTTCTAAATATGAACAAATTCCAAACAGAATACTAGTTTTGCCATAAATTAAGTCATCATTATATATTTAGGTGCTCACTAATACACTCTACTCTGCCATAGTAACTGAGATTTTTAAGAAATGAGAAGACTGGGGATGAAGGCAGAACAAGTTATGCCCCTTCCACTGACAATGGCATGCTCAGTTAAAATACCTCTAACTAGGCAGCACAGTCACTCCACAATTATTAATCGTTATCTCAACAACAGCTATCCACAACTACAGTATATAAAAATTTAAATAAAAATACAATTGCTATGTTTTCATTAAAGCCCAAATCACTGTTTTTTTCAGAGAAATTACTATTCACAGAGAAAACCTAAGGCCATGATAATGCTTTGGAAACTATCTTTCCCCCAGAAGCTTACTGTTTCCCCTCTTTTAAAATAATCTTATTTCTGAGAAGTGAGGATAAGAACTGTAATTTGTTTCAAGAAGACAAGTCACTTTTTGTTTCTGAAAAGTTACCCACAAAAAGTTCCGAAACTTCATTAGTTAAAATATGTGAAATTCAAATCAAATTCACTTGAACTTCACTTCTCTCTTCCTTTATCTGCCCCCTTGTGGAAGTGCAGGGAAAGAGCCAAAGTAAAAAGGAAAGGCATTGTCAAAACTTGAAATAAAGTCGTGATTTTAAAGAGAGAAAAAAAAATCTGCTCATAAAGACTAATAGTAATCAATAAAAGGGAGCTCATTTCCTAATTACATTTTTTAAGGTTTTGCAATCTGACAACATGGAACTAAATTGTTTAATTTTTTGAATATCCAAACCTAATAAGATGTTTGTATGTTAATTATTAAGAATTTTCCACCAGGAAAACAGAATTAGTACTTTATATGCTTATAAAATAGAAGTCAACACAATTTTATTGTTAAATTAGGCATGGTATGAGACAAATAGGTTCACATCAGGATACTAAACCTTTTGGTCTGTAAGCAGGCCATGTGCAGACATATCTTCCCTCGGGGTATGATGGCAGATGCTTCATATATTGCCACTGCAAAAAAAGAATTCCTCCAAGAACTCCAGACAACTCAGCACAGAGGAAGATGGATGTGGCAGGGGTGGCAACTGGCTTAGCAGTTAAGACACTGGGTACCCTATCAGAGTACAGATTCAATACCTGGCTCTGGCTCCTGACTCCAGCTTCGTACTAATACAGACACTGGGAGTGATGGATCAAGTAATTGGGCTCCTGTTAATCATGGGGAAGCTCTAGATTGAGTTCCTGGTTCCTAGGTTGGGCTATAGCCATAGCTAGGTTCCAGCTCATGTGCAACTACCGCATGCAATTTGGGGGAGTGCATCAGCTGCACTCCCCATTAGAACTTGCTGTTCTAAAAAAAAAAAAAAAAAAAAAGAGTAGCAGAGCAAAGGAACTACTATGGATGGATTTTGCTAACTTGGAAATATGGAAAAACTTATTCCAGGTGAATAAAGATGGCGCACATTCCAATGAAGACTGCCACTTATAACACAGCAAGTAGGATGGCAGGGGTTTTATTAAGTTGGAGATTGTAATTTCAAGGATTAATACATATTACAAAAGGAAACTAAAAATCAACCAAGGTTCTTATGTAATAATCTATCTTTCACTATTAAAAACATACATATCATAAATACATGTGAACATTAATTATTTCTATAAAGGGAAATGAAATGAGTTTGACAGATTGCTTTATCCAGAGATAAAATGAAATTAATTGCACAGTTCACTTAAACACTAGGTTCAAAATCCTCAAACCTCATTTTAAAAATCTTAGATTCAGTCTCTCCTGATTGTGGGCTTTTCTAAACACGTTGTCCTTAGTGCCACAATATGTACAGCCAAATTTTGTTTAAAAGGTTGATAACCAGAGGCGGCCAACAGCACAGGGAGATTTTTGAGTTTAATATCAAATACATATCGGATAATAGTTTCCCTATTAGCTATTTTGAAGTTCAATGTTTTTCAACCTGAAAGCTGGAGAGGATTTTTACCTTTGGCATGATGTCTGCCTACTATTAAAAAAGAGTACTTATAACATTCCATGTAAAGAGACTACATTTTTTCATTGAAGAGCAAATCTACAACACTGAAGATATAATATACCTTGTTTTTGTCAGCTAACCTGACAGTTTTACTAACATTTTTATATAATAAAAATGCATATATATAAAAATTTTTTTCTGGCAAGACACAAATAACATCCCATTCTACTAAAAGAGCATGTAATTAACCCCTAAAGCATTAAACATAACAACAACAACAAAAACAGTCTAATAATGAACAGGACAAGTTTTCAAGAACAGTGCTATTCTGAAGAATTCTATTTTAGCTACCAGATTGTCCTGTAAAACTACTGAAGTTGTTCCTTCTGAACAGGAGACCATGTGGGCTCTATGTGGGAGGAACCTCACTACAGACCCTATAGTATGCAGCAGTTCCAGAAAGACTGTTTTATGTATCTATATGGATTATTGTTGGATTGCTTAAAAACTAGTTAAGAGCACATCAGTGTAAGTGGAAAAGCTGTATACAGCTCTGGATCATACATGTTACATTCAAAATACTATAAGAAAGTAAATTAATTCAATTTTTAATTTGATATTCCCAAATAACTGAATATTCTGTCTGTATGTGTAAGAAATTTAAAATGCATCTCCACCCCAAACAATACTTAAACTGGAATACTTTAAAAAACAAAACAAAACAAAAAACTGTAATCACTAGAATTTAGAAATCTTACATTTCTACACTTAGGAAATATTTTTAAAAAGTATTTAGAAGTTAGTGAACTGATAATTTACTAAACAATCTTTTATTATACATATTTCATTCTCGTCAGATTTTATGAGACATAAAGTCACAACTGATTGGCATGAATTACAGAGCTCTCATTTAATCAAAATTTAAATCAATATAATTCAAGCATTTTCTTGGGCTTTATATATTTTTTAAAATAAATAATAAACTTGTGTTAACTTATATTTTTATATCAGAATAATCCATTTGTAACCCAACAAAATACAGTGCCACCAAGAACACAGGAAAATAGGGCTGTTCCCAGTCTTCTAATAACCCTGGATCTTTTAGGAAACATTTGTCATCCACGTTTAATCTTACTTTACCTTCCCATGCTTTCACCAAATTAATGAATAAGGAGTTACAATACAATGATTCTTCTTTCAAACACAGGCTCACTCACTCTTAGCAAGGCGCCAATCCTGAACTGCTAAAACCTAACCAGTTTTCTAAGCTCAACATCATCTTAATCCCCCAAAAATCAATTATAGACAGCTCCATGTAAACTGTATGCACCACCAAACAGCAAATAATTCACTCTCCGTGCCCTGCCCCTCTCCTTCAAAGATCCTTATCTAGCTCTGAAATTCTCTGCTTAGGAAAGCTCACCAGCTTCTGAGAAATCAAAGGCATATAAAAGTAGCACCTGCCTTATTCTATAACTGCATGACCAGAGACAAACACACACTAGGCCAAGAGCCAGAATGACAGAGCTTAATCGCACCCTGCTACTGACTGTCACTGGATAATCCTACTAAGTCTTCTGTCTCAAGTTTTCAAAAAACACACACTGTTATCAGCTAGTACATATATCTTAACATGAAGGGGCAAAAGGTCACTTTGGGAAATACAAGGGTCCTCAAATGTGCAACTAAGTTTTCATTCAGCTATAAACTCCTTCAGTAAGAGTATCATTTTGTGGCTGTGACTGATAGTAAAAAAAAAAATAATAATAATTGAATGAGTCACGTAATAGCTGCAAATTATCTTCAAATATGGACAATATGAAAATTTCTCCCCACCTATTCTTATTAGTTAGATCTTGTAGCAACATAAGACATTTTGCAAAGGTAGAAAACATTTTAACATCTCTAGGTTCTCATTACTTTTAACCCACTTTATCAGCCAAACAAAATTTCAGGAGTGACGGGGAGTCCAATTTTCATTAACTTCCTTCACTACTAATTTTCCTAACAACAAAAATTGTTATTTCTCTTCCTAGCACAAAACTTAAATGCCTAATCTTACAGATGCTACATGGTCTAAGAAACCAAAGTCCTTTGAAATAAAAGAGAACGTCCTTCACCCAAAGGGTTTTCCAAATGTTGTCTCCAAATAGTAAATCGGCCTCACTGGAAATCCTAACTTAATATATAAACTTTTATAATTCTTTACTATTCTCTGATCCGTTACCTCTCCCCAAGAGATTAACCTTAAAAAATTGATCAAAACCAAATCAGATCCACAAAAATAGAATACCATTAAAAGGCAGAGTGTAACCAAACTATAAAAAGAAATATTACTGAAGCTCACATACCACATACACCTGCCAAAAATGCATATTACAAAACAATATTGTCATTTATGATAGTACTGCCAAAACTCGAAAGCATTTATGGAAACTAGGTGAACTATTAGTTGAATTCTATTAGCAGTATAAACAACATTCCAGAACTGAGCCAACAGTTCTGAATTGGCTTCCTTCAATATTAAATAATAAATATTTGTTAAACATCTGTGTTCGTTGCTAATGATACAGTGGGTAAAACCATGGTCCATGCTATGATGGAGCTTCAGAGTAGGTAAACATATAAATAAGTGAATGGGTGAAAAACCACAACTGAGAAATGAGCCAAATGGGAAGAAATCATATATAATATGCATCTGAAAAGTCACAGTCAAAGCCACTTAACTGGTCTAGAGTACATAGCTGAAGTACAACTAGCAGATGACTGGGCAGTCAGAGAGAATGCATCCAGGCAGAGAACCACCGCAAAGGAAGCCAGGATAAGAAGAACCCTGGCCGGGGAATGCCGCTCACTGGAAAGGGCAAACAGGACGGCTGTGAGAGGCGGAGAGGAGAGCATCCCGCACCTCTGCACCTGACTTTAAGTGAGAGTGGTGGCAGAAAAGGATCACGAATGGGACACTTTCTTTGGATAATGGTGATTTAAAACATAATGAAAAGTAGGTGGATTTCATCTTAAAACTAATTCAACAGAACTGACATGGGGGCACGAGGGCCAGAGGAATGAACCTGTGGGGAAGGCATAGATGTTTACTGCAGTAACATCCACAAAATCCCAGGAGCTAGTGACTTCGCACCAGCCAGGCCTGAATAGGCGGGTGCTTTCATAAACAACCTTAGGCTGATGGAAAATCTACACATGATACAAATTAAAACGTGATATGTCTATAAATTATTATGTTACAGAACGTGCCCCCAAATTCAGTAAAAATTACTATTAAATAAATGAGACCAGCAAGGTTACACAATACCAGATCAACAAATAAAACCTACTTAGAATGATTTCTATACACCAGCAATGAACAATATAAAAATGAAATTTGGGGCCGGTATTGTGGTATAGCAAGTAAAGCCACCACCTGTGATGCCGGCATCCCATACAGGCACTGGTTTGTGGCCTGGATGGTCTACTTCCAATCCAGTTCTCAAATGGTTTTGTGAAAGCAGTGGAGAAAGCAGCTTGCAACCCTGCTACATATGTGGGAGACCCAGAAGAAGCTCCTGGTTTCCAGCTTCCTCCTGGACCAGCCCTAGCTGTTACGACTATCTGGAGAGTGAACCAATGGAGAGAAGATGTCTCTCTCTCTGTCTTTCCCTCTATCTCTGTAACTCTGACTTTCAAATAAATAAGTCTTTAAAGAAATCGACTTACAACTGAATTAAGAAAATACTTACAAGGGCGGTGTTGGTGACTTAACAGGTTAAGCTTCCAACTGTGGTGTTGGCGCCCAATATAGGCACTGGTTCGAGACCTGGAGCTGATCCAGCTCCCTGCTGAAGTGCCTGGGAAAGCGTCAGAGGATGGCCCACCGGCTTGGGCCTCTGCATCCACATGGAAGATCTAGAAGACGCTTCAGCCTCCTGTCTTCAGTGTATCCCAGCCCCAGACATTGTGGCCATTTGGGGATGAACTAGCAGATAGAAGATGTATCATAATCTCTCTCTCTCTCTCTCTCCCTCTCTCTGTAACTCTTTCAAATAAATAAGCAACAAATCTTTTTTTAAAAAAGGAAATATTTATGATAAATTTAATAAAACTATAAAAGTGTTGAAAGAAATTAAGATGTTAAAATGGATCAGAAAACTTAAAAAAAAAAAAATGCATGGCATTACTCCACAAATGCAATCCCTATTAAAATCTCAGCTTTCTTTCTTGTGGAAACTGATAAACCATCTGAATTCACACATATTATCATATATGGTGCAACTTCATTATTTGGCATGTACTATTCTTTTACGTGGAATTGTCTTAACCCACTTGTGGAAATTTGCTTGACTGTAAATACAAGGGCGGGTAGAAAAGATGACAAGATGACTGCTAAAGGGCACAGGCAGGATTTTTGGGAGTGATAAACATTCCCTAAAGTTAAAATGATAGAGAGGTTGCACAATTCTATGGATAGACTAACAATTGTACATTTCATGTTATGTAAATTACATCAATACTGCTTTTTTAAAAAATGAAACACCTATACTTTCCAGTGCAATATTCCATGTCATTCACACATATATTGCTTATCAATGCCAAACATATGTTTCTAAGCATGACTATCACTTATGAATAACTGTTGTTTCAAAGAAAAGCAATAAGACATAATATATCATCTACATTTTAATTGACTTATTCTAAAAATGAGCTTAAAATCTTAATCAAGGTCTTTTGTATGAAATAGCTCCAACTTTATTCTATTTTGTAAAGAAAATTGATACCTAATGAATACTATTTACCAAACTTTTTTTTTTTTTTTTTGGCAGGCAGAGTGGACAGTGAGAAAGAGAGACAGAGAGAAAGGTCTTCCTTTGCCGTTGATTCACCCTCCAGTGGCCGCCGTGCTGTGGCTGGCACACCGCGCTGATCCGAAGGCAGGAGCCAGGTGCTTCTCCTGGTCTCCCATGGGTGCAGGGCCCAAGCACTTGGGCCATCATCCACTGCACTCCCTGGCCATAGCAGAGAGCTGGCCTGGAAGAGGGGCAACCGGGACAGAATCCGGCGCCCCGACCGGGACTAGAACCCGGTGTGTCGGCACCGCAAGGCAGAGGATTAGCCTACTGAGCCACAGCGCCGGCCTAAACAGATTTTAATAATTAAGAATCTAAGATTACGGCCAGCGCCGCAGCACAATAGGCTAATCCTCCGCCTGTGGCACCAGCACCACAGGGGTTCTAGTCCTGGTCGGGGTGCCAGATTCTGGCAAATAAAAAAGCTGTCTGCACATTAATGTTTATTGCAGCTCAATTCACAATAGCTAAGACCTGGAACCAACCCAAATGCCCATCAACAGTAGACTGGATAAAGAAATTATGGGACATGTACTCTATAGAATACTATACAGCAGTCAAAAACAATGAAACCCGGTCATTTGCAACAAGATGGAGGAATCTGGAAAACATCATGCTGAGTGAATTAAGCCAGTCCCAAAGGGACAAATATCATATGTTCTCCCTGATCGGCGACAACTAACTGAGCACCAAAAAGGAAACCTGTTAAAGTGAAATGAACACTATGAGAAACGGTGACTTGATCAGCCGTTGCCCTGACTGTTGATGAACAACTTAATACGTTATCCCTCTTAGTATTTTTTTTGTTTGTTCTACTTAATACTTTTGGTTGAATACTGTAATCAATACACAGTTATTCTTAAGTGTTGAAACTTAACTGAAAAGTGATCGCTGTTAAATATAAGAGTGGGAATAAGAGAGGGAAGAGATGTGCAATTCGGGACATGCTCAAGCTGACTTATCTCTAACGGTAGATTTAGAAACATACCAGGGGATTCCAATTCAATCCCATCAAGGTGGCATGTACCAATGCCATCTCACTAGTTCAGATGATCAATTTCTGTTCACAATTGATCATAATGATAGGACTAAGAGCCAAAGGGAGCACATAAACAAAACCAGTGTCTGCAAATACTAGCTGATAGAATAAAAAAGGGAGAGAACGATCCAACATGGGAAGCAAGATACACAGCAGACCCATAGAATGGCAGATGTCCTAAACAGCACTCTGGCCTCAGAATCAGCCCTAAAGGCATTCAGATCCGGCTGAAAAGCCCATGAGAGTATTTCAGGCATGGAAAGCCAAGACACTCTGGGAAAAAAAAAAAAAAACACACACACACACACAAAACCACACACACACACACACAAAAACTAAATGAAAGATCTCTATGAGTGAGATCCCAGTGGAAAGAACAGGTCTTCAAAGAAGGAGGTACTTTTCTCTGAAGGGAGGAGAGAACTTCCACTTTGACTACGATCTTGTCTAAATATGATCAGAGTCAGCAAACTCAAAAGGCTTCCATAGCCTTGGCAACTCCTGACAAGAGCCTAGGGTGATTACTGATGCCATAAACAAGAGTGTCAATTTGTTAAGTCAACAACAGGAGTCACTGTGCACTTACTCCTCATGTAGGATCTCTGTCCTTAACGTGCTGTACATTGTGATTTAATGCTATAACTAGTACTCAAACAGTATTTTTCACTTTGTGTTTCTATGTGGGTGCAAACGGTTGAAATCTTTACATAATATATGCTAAACTGATCTTCTGTATATAAAGAGAATTGAAAATGAATCTTTATGTGAATGGAAGTGGGGAGGGAAAGGGAAAGGGGAGGGTTGTGGGTGGGAGGGAAGTTATAGGGGGGAAGCCATTGTAATCCATAAGCTGTACTTTGGAAACTTATATTCATTAAATAAAGGTTTAAAAAAAAAAAGCCTAAACAGATTTTAATAATTAAGAATTTAAGATTACGGCTGGCGCCAGGGCTCAATAGGCTAATCCTCCACCTGCGGCACCGGCACCCCAGGGGTTCTAGTTCTGGTCGGGGTGCCGGATTCTGTTCCGGTTGCTCCTCTTCCAGTCCAGCTCTCTGTTGTGGCTCGGGAGGGCAGTGGAGGATGGCCCAAGTCCTTGGGCCCTTCACCCGCATGGAAACCAAAGCACCTGGCTCCTGGCTTCGGATCTGTGCAGTGCGCCGGCCATAGCAGCCATTGGGGGGTGAACCAATGGAAAAGGAAGACATCTCTCTCTCTCTCACTGTCCACTCTGCCTGTTAAAAAAAAAAAAAAAAGGAATCTAACATTAAATATTCAAAAAGCTATACTAAGTAAGGCTTACCGCAGTCAGATCACATTTTCTATCACTTTGATTCAGCTAAACTACCAATCTAGGTGTTGATGACAACTAGACACTGCTTGGTGGGTTAGCTAGAGAACTTAGAGGTAATAATGTTCTCTTGTGTATTCCACTCCAAAGACTGTTTATCTACATACCCTCATGTAGAGGGGCTAGTCAGTACAACAGAAGTGAAGAGAAAAAGCAGACTTCTCTCTTGCGAGGATATTAATAATCCAACTTAGGCTAAGCTGTGGGACCCCACTCACTATTCATGGGGATTCATCACAGGAGATGAATTATTTATCAAATTAGAATACACATGATACTTATCTACATAAAGATAAAGATGCATAAAGATGTCTACATAAAGGTATCTACATAAAGACAATGCAGGAAGGGTGTTAGCCAGTTAAGATACCTGTCTCCTACATCAGAGTATCTCAGCTCCAGCTTGCTGCAAATGTAGAATCAGGGAGGCAGCTGTGATGGTTCAACTATCTGGGTTCCTGCCAACCACATGTGAGCCTAGATTGAGTTCCTAACTCCTGGCTTCAACCCCTGCCATCGTAGGCATTTGAAGAATGAAACAACAGATGGGAACACTCTTCGTATCTCTCAAACAAATTAAAAAATTAATTTTAAAATTTTCATTTTAGATATTAATAAGTGAACTCTCAATTACAATTTCTTGAGGATAGGATTTTCTTGTCACTCAAATACTAGATAAAAACAATCAGCAAACAGCTCTCTAAAATCTTCCTATAAGTTTCATTTTCCAAATAATGCAACTCTAAGCTTCGTAGCACAATTCAGGACTGACTTGAAAATAGTGACATTAAGTAAGAATCTATTGAACTGAAATAACCTAGACTAATTAATGGAACTGGGAACTCAAAGGACATACTTCCTTTTTCAATAAAGAGAAAGGAAGAGCTCTCATCGAGGGTTTAGGTATCCAACTACTTCAGCTATCAACTGCCACCTTCTAGAGTATATGTAAGACAGAAGCTAGAACAGTGAGCAAAGCCAGAACTCAAACCAATACACTTAGATATGGGATGGGGGTGTCACATATAGTGTCTTAAACCCTACACCAAATGCCTACCCCTAACCCCCACTCCCTTAATTTCAATGGCCCCATCACAGGAATGTCACAATAATAATAATAATAATAATAATAATAATTCTACAGATAAGGGACAGCAGATCTGGAAAGCAGGGTTTACAAACCTTAGAATAATGTATATCTGTAAAGGATCAACAGTCTAGCCATTGAGTGTGCAACTCAACAGTTTTGTATATTCACAGAATTATGCAACCAAGACCATGAAACATGAAAATCACTTCAAGATTAGCAGCTGCCTCTACCTTTTTTATTTTTTTAAAGAGTGGGACATTTGGCAGGTGATTACATTTTTTAAAAGATTTAATTTATCTATTTGAAGCACAGAGTTACAGAGGAAGAGGGAGAGACACACAGAGAGAGGTTTTTCAACCTTTGGTTCACTCATCAAATGTCAGCAATGGCTGGGGCTGTGCCAGGCCAAAGCCAGGAGCCTGAACTTCATCTGGGACTCAGTCCTCTGAGGTGGCCTCCCCAGCAAAACCTGGCAGTTTCCCAAGTGCAGCCTGGAAACCTCTTGGGGAGAAAACTCTGAGCTGTGGGGTTGATGGGTCACACTCTGAAGATCGAACCGAGAGGCTCACCAACAAATGATGTGGAGGAATCAATAAGCTTACTTGCACCTTTACTGACTAGTAATAAGGGCATCATAATCATAAAGGCCTTTCAAAAGATCGTTAGAATCAGCTGCAGAATGCCAAAGGACCTTGCACCAGGTAGTCAGTAGGTAAAACTCAGCTGTGGCTACAGGCAAGAACCTAATCAGTAATTAAAATCTGAGTTATTTGGACAGTTTCCCTCAACTTCCTTCTCTCCCCACCGCTTAACATAGTTGTTTGCTGCACAATTTGTTCTTAGATTGGCAGAGAGGAGAAAGTGCTGCTGATCTGAAAACCTGGGAGACCCCTCAAATGCCTCTGCCAGCCTCTCCCCTCCCTATCTAGGGGAACTGATATTGTTAACATTAACTTAATTAATTGATATTAACTTAATAGCAGTTCCCCTAGATAGATATATTTTATTTTATTTATTTATTTATTTTGATAGGCAGAGTGGACAGTGAGAGAGAGAGAAAGACAGAGAAAGGTCTTCCCTTGCCGTTGGTTCACCCCACAATGGCCGCCGCGGCCGGCACGCTGTGGCCTGCGCACCACGCAGATCTGAAGGCAGGAGCCAGGTGCTTCTCCTGGTCTCCCATGGGGTGCAGGACCCAAGTACTTGGGCCATCTTCCACTGCACTCCCTGGCCACAAAAGAGAGCTGACATGGAAGAGGGGCAACCAAGACAGAATCCGGCGCCCCGACTGGGACTAGAACCCGGTGTGCCGGCACCGGTAGGTGTAGGATTAGCCTAGTGAGCCGCAGCGCTGGCCGACAGATATATTTTAGAGATTTACTTACTTAAAAGGCAGAGTGACAGAAAGATCTTCTATCCGTTGGATCACTCCCCTAATGGCTACAACTGCCCTACCTAGAAGCCTGGAACTCCATTTGAGTCTCCCATGTGAGTGGCAGGGACCAAGAACTTTGGCCATTCTCCTCTGCCTTTCCACATGCATTATAGCAGGGATCTGGATCACAAGCACAGCAGCTAGGACTTGAACCGGTGCCAGCATGGGATGCCAGTGTCACAGGCAGCACAATGCCAACCACAGCAGTTGCCTCTTATATCGTCCTAACCACACATGCTCTAGGCAACCTTAATCTTTTTGTCTCTACAGATTTGTCTACTCTTGGGGCTAGCACTGTGCACAGCAGGTAAAGCCACCACCTGTTAGAGCCGGCATCCCATAATGGCAACAGTCAAGACCTGGCTGCTCCACTTCTGATCTACTTCCCTGCTAATGTGACTGAGAAAGCAAGCAAAAGATGGTCTAAGTGCTAGGCCCACCCAATGGAAGACCTAAAAGAAGCTCCTAGCTCCTGGCTTCGGCCTGGCTCAGCCCTTGATGTTGTGGTGAATTGGGGAATGAACCAGCAGGTGAAAGACTGAGTCCTCCACTGATCTGTAACTCTGTCTTTCCCCATGACCCCCACCTCAAAAAAAAAAAAAAAAAAAAAAAAAAAAAAAAAAAACCACACACACACACACACACACACACACAAAACAAAACAAAACAAAAACACAATAACAGACTTGCTATATACGGACTTTTCTCAATGGCTGCTTTGACTTAAAATAAATTTTCAAAGTTCATCTATGTTGTAATGGGTCAGTATTCTTTTAGTTATATTCCATTATATGGGTATACCATCTTCTATTTACACATTCATCAGTTTATGGACATTCAGACTATTTCCACTTTTTCTCTATTATGCATAATACTACCATAGACATTCATGTCCAAATTTTTGTGTGTGGATTACTAATGGCACTTTGGTTCCAGTAACTGCTTGTTGGGGGCTTGTACTTTGTGCATTGTGGGATGCTGACCAGGATTTCTGACCTCTAAATGTTAGCTGCCACTAGTAAACCCTCCCTTGCAGATGGTGCCAAATATCCCAAGTGTGCAAAACTGCCCCTAATTGAAAACCTCTCCTTTAGAGCTATGATACAAATATTGACCTAAGGTAATTGCAAAACAAGTTTTTAAGGGGTCAGTGTTGTGGTTAAAGCCCCAGCCTTCAGTGGCAGGCATCCTACATGGGATCCCATATGTGAACCTCAGCTGCTCCACTTTTAATCCAGCTCCCTACTAATGTACCTGGGAAACCAGAGAAGGATGGCCCAAGTCCTTTGGGCCCTGTACCCACGTGGGAGACCTAGAAAAAGCTCCTGGTTCCTGGCTTCCGATCAGCTCAGCTCCGGCTGTTGAGGTCATCGGGAAGTGAACCAGTGGATGGGAAGACCTCTGCTCTGTCTCTCTCTACCTCAGAGTTACAGTAACTCTTTCAAAAAATTAAACTTGAAAAAAAAAAGAAAAAAAAAAACAAGTTCTTTAAACTTCTTTGCAAATGCTAGCTCCAGTACTGAGTGAATATCAACTAGTTTTCCCAGTAAGTTTATAGACACAATTTATATGCTACTTCTCTATAAAAAAATTTCCAAAACCCTCAGTAGTTAAGCTCTAAAGATAGCCTTTGAGGCAATCTAATATACATTTTGGCTATAATCACATCCTTTTATTCACAAACAAGTATCTATTCAATACCTACCAACATAAAGATGGAAGGTTATGTAAGCATATATAACTCTACAGACTAGTGATCGAAATGAACAATTTCTCTATCAATCCATTTGCATTCTAAATCAAAAAGTTTTAGGGTAAACAAAATAAAACATTGAGACAGCAACCACTAACCAAGATGACACTATATCAGTCAGTTCTTACTCTATCAGCCTCTTCTACCTTTCTAATCAAGTCAATTATCTGATGGGATAATTAGATATTCACAAATGAAAGAATGACATTGGATCCCTATCTCATATAATTTACAAAAACTAACTCAAAATGGATAAGAGAATGATATAGTATGTAAGAAGCCAGTTATAGAAGAAAACATGGGCATTCTGTAAACTAGCATCAGATAATGGTTTCTAAGAATTAACAACAAAGAAGAAGTGATAATTTGGTCATCACCAAAATTAAAATTTCTATGTGTTCAAAGATAAAAAATTAAAAGTCAACCCACAGAATGGGAGGGAATATTTGAAAACCACACATGTGCTAAGGAACCTGTATCCAAAATATACAGATACAACTCAGTAATTTTAAAATAATTTAAAGTACTTAATAGGTTTTTGCAAAGACATACAAATGGTTGATAGCCACATAAAAAGATGCCCAGCAGTACTTACTATTAAAATATTGCAAATTAAAACTGCAAGAAGATGTTACTTCACACCCACTAGGATTACAGATTCAAGTGTTGGCTAGGATGTGAAGAAACTGAAGCCTTCATACAATGCTGGTGAGAATGTAAAATGATACAATCACTTTTGGAAAACAGCATGGTAATTATTCAAAAAGTTAAACATAGAGTTACTATGGTATTCCATTCTTTGAGTCCACACAAAAATCATACATGAATGTTCATAGCAGCATTAATCATAATAGCCAAAAAGTGGACACAACTCAAACTGTCCATCAACTGATGAATGGATAAATAAAAATGTGGTACTGGAATGTTAAGTGGAAACAGAATGGAATGAAACACTGTTTGAAGATGTATGCCACAATAGATGTGTTCAAAAGTTGAAAACACTACACTAAGTGAAAGATGCCAGTCATAAAAGATTACATATGAGCCGGCGCCGCAGCTCACTAGGCTAATCCTCCGCCTTGCGGCACTGGCACACCGGGTTCTATTCCCGGTCAGGGCGCCGGATTCTGTCCCGGTTGCCCCTCTTCCAGGCCAGCTCTCTGCTGTGGCCAGAGAGTGCAGTGGAGGATGGCCCAAGTGCTTGGGCCCTGCACCCCATGGGAGACCAGGATAAGTACCTGGCTCCTGCCATCGGATCAGCGCAGTGCACCGGCTGCAGTGCGCCGGCCACGGCGGCCATTGGAGGGTGAACCAACGGCAAAGGAAGACCTTTCTCCCTGTCTCTCTCTCTCTCACTGTCCACTCTGCCTGTCAAAAAAAAAAAAAAAAAAAAAAAAAAAAAGATTACATATTATATGATTCTATGTATATGAAATGTCCAGAAGAGGCCAATGCACAGAGAAGAAAGATTAGGGAATACCAATGACTGGTGAATTTAGAAGAAATGGAGACGGGCCGGTGCTGTGGTGTAGCAGGTAATGCTGCTGCTAGCAGCACCGGAATCCCATAGGGGCACCAGTTCATGCCTGGCTGCTCCATTTCCAATCCAGCTCCCTGTCACTGATCCTGGGAAAGCAGCAGAAGACAGTCCAAGTGCTTGGGCCACTGCACTTGTGTGGGAAACCCAGAAGAAGCTCCTGGCTCCTGACTGGCCCAGCTCCAACAGTTGCGGCCATTTGGGGAGTGGGGAATGAACGAACGGAAAGAAGACACCTCTTTCTCTCTGCCTTTCAAATAAACAAATCTTAAAAAAAAAATTTGATACAAGTAGTGAGCCAATTCAAAATGACACAGAAGTCAGCTTGCAGGAGCTAAATCTGAAACAATCTGGGCACAGAAACACACAATAACAATAAGTACTATTTATCCAAAAGAATAAGAATTTTTTAGTCAATATAATAGTTACAAATAAATAAATAAATGGGGCCGGCGCCGCGGCTCACTAGGCTAATCCTCCGCCTTGCAGTGCTGGCACACTGGGTTCTCTAGTCCCGGTCGGGGCGCCAGATTCTGTCCCGGTTGCCCCTCTTCCAGGCCAGCTCTCTGCTGTGGCCAGGGAGTGCAGTGGAGGATGGCCCAAGTACTTGGGTCCTGCACCCCATGGGAGACCAGGAGAAGCACCTGGCTCCTGCCTTCGGATCAGCGCGGTGCGCAGGCCGCAGCGCACCAGCCGTGGCGGCCATTGGAGGGTGAACCAACGGCAAAGGAAGACCTTTCTCTCTGTCTCTCTCTCTCTCACTGTCCACTCTGCCTGTCAAAAAAATAAAATAAAATAATAAAAAAAAATAAATGGGAAAAGGGGAACACTCTTCCATACAACAAAATGTCAGCAAATAAATGCAAAAGAAATAATGGTATTATAAAATTACCATTCTGTAACTATCATAGTAATAACTAATTCAGGGGAAAATCGGCAATAGATGCCAAAACTAATGGATGAAGTTTGTAGGAGGAACAGGATATTAATATAAGTGAGTTTGTTTGATAGCACAAATTACTTACAACAAAAAGAAACAACAACTTTATACTGAAAAAAATAAACCACCTCACCTAAGTGATCAAAGCAACCATTCACCACCTCTCATACGAACTGCTATCACGTGCCTCCTGATAAAACATCTTGAGGACACAACATTACTATCAAAGTCTATAAAAATGTGAAACCCAGATTGAGACATTTTAAAACATAAAATGGTCTATATATTTTAAATATATCAAGTTCAGGAAGACAAAGAAAGGCCTAGGAATTGGTCCATATCAAAGATGACTCAGAAAGTATAACTAAATACAATATACTAGAGTTCACAGATGTATTGGGGGATGGGGGCCAGATTTACAAAAGGATACAGAATTTGAATATGGACTGTAGATTAAATAATAATAATAATAATACTGTGTCAATGTTAAATTTGATTTTGAAAATTGTACTATGATTTTTTTAAAAAAATTGAGAGACTGATCTTCCATCCACTGGTTCTCTCCCCAAATGGCCACAACAGCCAGAGCTAAGCCAGGAGCCAGGAGCTTCTTCCACATGTCCCATGAAGGTGCAGGTACCCAAGGACTTGGGCCATCTTCACTGCTTTCCAAGGCACATCAGCAGGGAACTGAATTGGAAGTGGAGAGCCAGGACACGAACCAACATGCATATGGGATGCTGGGGTTGCAGGCGTCAATTTTATCCATTATGCCATCACGCTGGCCCCAAAAATTATACTATGGTCTTACAAGTCAAGTTGTTCCCATAAAAGAACCACAGTGCGGCCGGCACCGTGGTTCAATAGGCTAATCCTCCACCTAGCGGCGCCAGCACACCGGGTTCTAGTCCCGGTCGGAGCGCCGGGTTCTGTCCCGGTTGCCCCTCTTCCAGGCCAGCTCTCTGCTGTAGTCCAGAAGTGCAGTGGAGGATGGCCCAAGTGCTTGGGCCCTGTACCCGCATGGGAGACCAGGAGAAGCACCTGGCTCCTGCCTTCAGATCAGCACGGTGCGCCGGCCGCAGCGCGCCAGCAGTGGCAGCCATTGGAGGGTGTTTCAACGGCAAAAGGAAAACCTTTCTCTCTGTCTCTCTTTCTCACTATCTACTCTGCCTGTCAAAAAAAAAAAAAAAAGGAACCACAGTGCAATTTCAAAATAATTCATCTTAGGGGTAATAAACACAGTATTCAATGGTAAATAAGCATAATGGCGGCAATTACTTTCAAATGGTTTCAAGGAAAAAAACGTGTTTAAGCATGTACGTGTGTGTGTGTAGGCAGAGTAAGAAAAAAAACAATAAATGAGATAAAAGCTTAATACTCGCTGGATCTTGGTAAAGAGCTTAAGGGAGTCTCTGAGCTATGGGAGTACTTCTCATTTGAAATGCTATCAAAATAAAATCATAAGACATTTAAGAATAGGGATTAATATTGATAATTTATCAGACTTATTTAACAGAATACCACTCTAAATATATTTGACACAAAATAAACAACCACATTTTACAAGGTTTACTATTCATTTGTTTATCCTAAATGATAAAATCATTCTTTAAGAACCATTAGCACTTTTTAACTAAGTTAAATTTGAGTACTCGACTTTTTCCATGATGCAAAGCTAAATAAATTTTCTTTACTGATTGAATGGCAGATCTTCTTAAAACTGATTTCTATAATTAATGATAAAACTGCAGTTTCATTTAATCCCACTGTCAAATTCTTTCTCCTACATTTAAAGCTCATCCATTTAAAGAAGGAATACTCGCTGAAATTCAATTAGCCAACAAATGGAACTACACTGAAGCCTATGGTAACATAAGAACCCAGCTACCTGTAAGCCATGAAGCAGAATATCCTCCAGATCGAGGTCTATTTGCCTTAAAAAAGGATTTCCTTTGGCAACATCACAATAGCGCTTTTCATTTTCAGATGACAGGTTTTCCAGAGCTTTATCTACGTACTTCATAAAATATTTTATGTGTGTGTATCTTTTACATAAACTTTGTTTCCAAACTCCCAGAGAGCTGTTTCCCTTTACAAAACAGTCACTCTCCTCCGCCAACTTCATTTTTCCCTAAAACAGACACTTTAAAATTGGCTACAATATATGCAGTGTAATTCTCGTTGATTTTCCCTACATATATAATTAATGTTTTGATAGCTCCATATGGCCTGATACTTTGTAAATCTGTCTTCAGGTTTTCCAAGTTTTTTTAAACTAAAAAAACTAGAGCACAGCATTGAGCCCAATCTTTCACTCCCACTGCAAGATTTTACTGCAGTGCCCCTATATCTATCACCAGGGTCCCCTCGAAGAAAATTTGTCTTAGGAGCTTCAAACATAAGTGAAAGATAATCAAGAGCAAAATTCTGAAACATTCTTAGGGGAAATTTTTTAAAAAGCAAATCTCAGAAATGCGTGCATCTTAACAACCAAAAAGAATTAAATATTTAAGATATACAAGTAGTTATTAGGAAAGAGATGATAAAAGAAAGTGATTTACCTTACTATGAGCCTCAACCCCATAGAAGCAATTCACTGTGACTAAGGAATCCACAAACTCACTTTCCTCTAAACATCCTTTCACAGTAACTTTTCTACCACATGTACACAGTAACTTGAAAAAAGAAGAAAAAAAAACCCACTGCTATCATTTTAAATCCCCAATTCTACCAGCCACAACCAGCTAAGTGCTATGCATAAATGTAGCACTTCTTGGTTCTAAGGATGAGTCTCATCCTAAATCTTTGATATGGCTCAGTACGTTCTGTTTGTTCATTATTTCTCTCCCAAATAGATTCTGCTGGCTTACAAAAGAAGGACTTTTTAAACATACCCAAAAGAGGTTAATTTTCTATACCATACAGCAGTATATTCATTCAAGAAAGAACAGCATAAAACAGCTAGCTAGATTCTATGATAAACTATTTCATTCAGAGGCTATTAAGAAATCAATAAATAGTTAACTATTGCCTGAGAGTTTTAAATGTATTATTTCCCTTAATTCACACAACAATCCATATTATCATTTTACATTTGGAAAAAAATCATATTCAAAGAGGTTAATCTGCCTAAAAGCAGGTAAGGCTTGAACTCAGGTGTGTCTGACTTACTTACATTTATGATGAGTGGGTAGCTACTGCATATGATTACTTTCAACCTATTAATAGGCAACAATGTTCTAGAATAGTAAATCATAAAGTTTAAGGAACTACTTTCTAAAATACAAATTTCTCCTTTTATTACCTGATTTAAAAAAAGTAAATATATGTGTCTATAATAAACCCACTTACACTTATTTTGTACTACTAATAAATAATATCCTAAAAATAAAATTTCTAGCTCTTTATATTGATAAAGGCCTTTCAAGAACAAATATATTGTTAATTTATTATCTACATTTGAACAGTATCACCATCCATAAAGATTACATTAAAGCACTCCAAATTAGCTTTAAGAAAAGCCAACTTAAAAAAAAACTAACATAATTACAAATCTAAGGAGAAAACTTAAGTTTCTTAATAAAAAGACAGTTTCTACCTTTTTCCTTTTCCTTCCCAAGGAATACCGCTATTCCTAAATTAGCAACTGCCCATTGTCTACCAAAATGTTTCTACAAAGTACTGAGTGGAGTTTAAAATCTTCTAATTAGTCCACTGCACTGTGGCACTCTTTCTTTAAAGGAAAAGATAGAAACTCTTTCTTTCAGCAATATGCTCTAGAAAACCTGCAGACATAAATGACTTTGTGTCATAATTAAATTGTCTATTAAAATTACCACAAATATTGAGTTGTTAAAAGGATATAATTTGGAGGAAGAAAGTTCCAGCTCAAGACTTGATTGGCGAGCGCAAGGTAACGCTGAAATACGGAGGACATCTGCGCATTGAGGTTTTCCCGCCTGCTGAATTCCTGTAGAACTTCAACAGTTAACATGAAGATCTGACGAAGGTCTTCTTCCTACAGTCATTAAATCACAAATATCTTTGTATTGAAAACTTATTCAAAACGCATTTCCTTTTAGAACCATAAAACAAAACAAACAAAAACCTTAAAATTTCCAGTGGAAATTCCTATTTCCTTAAGAATATTTTCCATTTTTAGGTCTTTACTCGTCATTTACATCACAGTGTGCTTTCAAGTGACACCAGTTTGAATACATTTACTGTAATATAAATGCTACTCCATAGAGAAACAAGTCTTTGACAACTACTGCAGAGCTGGAGGAGTCAGTTGCTATAGTGCAGAGCCCTAGGATTTAAGCCAATGCCTTCACATAACTCTACTCCAGAGCCAAACAATACATACGAGACAAAGAGCCCACACCATCTGCAATAACATTTTAAATACGTGGCCCTCTTTGGCATTTTGCCAGTCCTATTTTTAAGGCCAGCAGAGTCCCTTCAGATGAATTAGTTATATCCAAAGAAAGTAAGAAATAAATACTAGAGACTTTTATAGTAGTCTCTTTGTTTAAAGACTTGAACCGAACAAGTAATTTTAAACTGTCAACTGCATTCACAAAACCAATGGCTTTACTAGATCCTATGAAATCACAACACAAATCCTCAAATACAGGTTATCATTCATCTACATAAAATAAATGTTCTCATCCCAGTAGAAATACATTTATTAAATAGATAATGACCTAGTATCCAAACACAAGAACAAAAATACCAATACCTGAAAAATTCTTTTGCAGTTACCATGGAATTCCATACTCAGTCCAATGTTGCTAGTTTTACTTGAACTTGAGAATTCACTTAATAATGCAGTTAGAATAGAACAGGCCAGAGTTTGCTGTAATTATTTAATAAGAGATAATTATAAGGCATTTTTTTCAATGCTTATTTTAACACAATATTTGTTCAAACACAATAGGACACTTTCTGTCTTTTAGGCTTTCCACTGTATCTTTAGATACTCTATCTGCTCGTCAGAAAATGAGATGCAACAAATTAGCTCCCTTTCTAAGTCACCTGGAGGGTGTAAATAGTACTTTCTTAATTGCAGTAGTGCAAATACATCTAAGACTTGAACTCAGAACTACTCAATCACAGAATTTAAATGGTATTTAAAGTAAACAAGGTTGGATGCAGTACTTCATTTACTCCATACAACAATTCATATTTCCCATTTTACATCTGAAAGAACTGGGACTGGGAAAGGACAAGTAATTACTTAAAGCCAGTCAGTCTGACTCCATGTTTTGCTGTTTGTATGAAAAGTAAATGGATTTTTACAGTCTCCAAAATATTAACCAGGTAGTACCTTCAAATTTTTTAAATAAAAAATTTTTTAAATAAAAACTTAAGATTTTCCTTCTCACTGGTTCTATGTAACATACTCCTAGTATCAACTCACTGATTTTATTCATAGACTATTTAGAGTCAAGGTACCAGGGATGGATAAGAGATACCAATTATTTTGGCATGTTTCCAGGGGTTAAACAGAAATATGCACACTACCTCTGAACAACCGAAAGATTAAAGTCAAGATGATACTATTTATGCAAGCTTATACAACAGCTGAACACAGTCATACCCACCCACCAACTGCAACATCTTTGTTCAGAAATGCTTCTGATGTCAGTACCTTGACCTTACAGATGCTTATCTTGGCAAATCTTAGCAAATATACATAAAATTAAATTCCTACAGATTGCACAAGTTGATATTTATCAAAAGTGAGTGTTGTACATGGTTGAACAATGTACTATTTATCTATTGTCTATGTCTGAAATTTTCTGAAAATAAAATCCCTATTGGCCTCTTAATCTCAACTAAAGTAAGCATGACTGTATCATTAATATTTATGGAAGGCACACTACCTCATTCTTACAAAAGCAGTTTCCCAGACTTTTCCATACCAGGAAGTAAATGAAAAATTCCCAGGCAAACCAGGGATACGAATGGTGCTTCTACAATGATAAAAGTCCTCTAAATGCGTCTGATTTAGCTCAAACACACACAGTAAATTTACTGCAAACTACACATTTGTGATAAGAAAAAAATGAACCCTCCTCCCCAAATTTTCAAGAAAAGAGTGTCTATTTAACTGCCTTAGCATGGCGCTAGGCACACAGAGAGAAAAATGGAGTCTGAGAAATCAGGCACTATGACCTCTTACAGAGAAGAGTTCATCACATAATCATGTCATTTTATAGTTAAATGGATCTTAGAAACTCATCAAGCATCATCCTGTCACTTTTCAGTTAACAAAAACTGTGATTTTAAAAAATTGCTTTCTGTTAAAATGGTGACTAATGATTAAAGTACCCACCATCAACAGTTCACAGACACATTTAAGTAACAATGGAATCAACCATGAACATGATTTTTAAATATGGATAGACTGGAGTGAACCAGCAGGTGGAAGATCTCAATCTCAATTTTTTTTCCCCTCTGCCTCAACCTTCTCCCTCTCTGTAATTCTGCCTTTCAAATAAATAAATTAATCTTTACAAAATAATATGGCTAGACTTCAGTGGGAAGAGTAGGTATCAAATCAAATTAATGAAATTCAGAAAAAAAAATCAATTCACGATGATCTAAGGAAATGAATTCCAAGATCCACTGATTCTGAAAATAATTTTTAGTATGTGTAATTTTTTTTAAAGTCTTGGCCTTAGCTTATTCTTTTCTAAGACGTTAGTGAAAGGAACATTATGAATAGATATCTGTTTAAGAAAATTTGTCTTACTAAAAAAAGTTAATCTCAGATGAAATAATCTACGAAAAGAATTCATGCACAACTTATACAAAACCATTCAAGCTACAAAGAACCCAGAAGCACTCACTAAACACAAACTCTTATCATTCTTACAAATAAAGAATCCATACTAATTTCCTTAAATTACACTTGCCACAGTGTTTTTTTATCCCACAAAATAGCATATTTTTAACTCTGACCACATTCAGATTTTTAATAACAAATCTCTAAAGATTAAAGCAGCTTGTTCTCACAGTAAAGCTTTACTTTGTGTGAAATAAAACATTTCCTAAGATTATGTCCATGGCTTATGGTCAAGATGTCAGAAAAATGAATGGAGGAAAGGGGCAGGGCAGACGTGTGCGGGCCTGGCAGAGTTTGCTGCTGAGAACAGGGGAGGAATGTAAGTCTCCTTAACCACAAACTTCATCAGATAGACGTGGAGTTCCCAGTGATGTGGAATCAGTTGTAGCAATAAATAAAATCCACCCATAAAAGTGAATAAAAGACTTCATATACGAGAATTAGGAACAAAAGATATTACTACAAGAATCATTTGCTTTTAAATAACTTTTCTATCCTATAAAAAAAATTATGTGACTTCACATTAGAAAAATTATAAAGTATGGAAAAGAACAAAGAAACTAAAACTCCCTACAATCCCACCATCAAGGAACTGCTACTATAACAATTATTTAGAGCATTCCAATTTTTTAATGGATAGATATACATAATTTATATACCACTGTAATCAACCTATATGTTTTATTTTCTATCTATACTTAGAAAGAGAAATCTTTGAAAACAAGTACTTTCTAGTCAAATATAGCACCTGAAAGACTTAAGACATACATAAGAATAAACTCTTATGCAGCATGGCTAGAGGTATTACCTGTAATCAAATATTCTGGTTTTAACCATACCTAAAATGTTCAGCTTTCAAATAACTAAATTTCAATAAGATTGTCACTATTAAAAGATACCCAGTAGTTTAAATCTCTCCTTAACGTGGGAGTCCTGTAAGTATGAGATTAACATGATAAAATATTAATTGTACTATACTAGTCTGGCTCAAAGGTGCCAAATGAATAGATTTACTCATCAGAGAATGATGCATAATTAAATACTGGTTATACATTAAGAGAGCCAAGTACTTCCACATATCAACAGGGGAATTAAATATATCACAAAATGTCTGAGACTCATTTCCAAATAAGTTTACTCATTTTTCAGTATTTAATTACCAATTAAATCCCCTTCAAGCGAAGTTATGCTCACACCATGTTGTAATGAAGATAGCTAGGGAAGCAAGCCAAAAAATGAGCTCCCAAGGGAGCAAAGAGGACAGCTCCTTCCCAGGACAGATTTCAAACTGTAGTCTTTCTCATCCTATCCACTTGCCTCGAATTCTCAGTGGTCATTCCAAGAGCATTACCTCTAACCTGCCTTCCACTGCACCTTCAAGTGCTGCCTTTCTGCCCTTTGTCAGAGTGAGGGCTGCAAGTTTCTCGGTCTTACAGACAGCGACTCCGATGCCTACGGTAGCCAGAAACAAAAGCTGCTGGAAATAATGTTGATGAAATCAGATCAAAGTTGATCGAATGATTAACAAGAAATATGGATTGTCATACTAATGTTAACAGGGACTTGACTGGTAAACAATATCATCAGTACAAATCTTAGATTTCTTAAGATATTAACACAATTCTTCACTAACCCCAGATCATAAAGAATTGTTAGTATCTAATTCTAAGTGCAGCAAGTAAACATTTTAATGAAACAATTCCTACAAATCTTTCAGAAAAATTATTCCTATACAATTATTAAATGATATAGCAAAACTACTACTTAGATGTGACAAACATATTAAAGGGTCTTGAGCTCTGACAAAGTGGCACCAGATCCCAAGGCTCTTTGATTTATGTCTGCTTCATGGCTTTTCTCAACAACCCTTGGTTGTCTCTCACAACTGGCAACCTGACTACACCAACAGGTAGTTCTAGATGGATCCTTTTCATTTGTCAACAAGTCAAAAATCAAGTAACAAAAGTTGTTAAAACTATATCTAAAATAAGTTACCAATAAAAACACATGTCAGGACTCTTTCAGGAGTTCAGTACAAAAATCCTACTGATTTGCACTGAGGAATCAGAATAGGCTGTGATAGCCTAAGGTTTCTGGTGACTGAAGTCCTTCATTTATCTGGGGCCTCAGATTTCTCATCTATAAAAAGGGCTAGTGCCCTCTGCCCTGCCTAATTCGCATGGCTGTCCTAAAGTTAAAATTAAATAATGCTTGTATAAGTACTGTGTAAATGTAGTAGGTTAGGATAAGATTAAGTAAAGTGGCAACAGTATTTTTATTGTCCTCATCATAAAAAAAGTTACCATTTGTTTTGGCTTTTTGGTCCTAGTTTTTCTATTGTTACATACAATCCACCAAATTAAAATTGTATCACTTTTAAAATGAGCCATAACTAAAGCATCATTAAAACAATATAGTAGATGTTCAGTAATCATTGCCTGGATTAATGAATGGACGTTTACTTCTGTGACCAACATCATGTTAACATAATGGACGGTGACAAATAAATACATTATGTGTCCTCTACTTTTTTTTAATATTTCCAAATTTCGAAAAGAAAATTTAAGTTTATAAAACAAGTAGAAGACGATGCAAATGAGATCTCAAATTATGAAAAATTCTAATGTATCTTCTTTCCCTGAAGTACTGAAAATTCACAAGTTAACTAACAATTTAAGTAACTCTTGTTTTCACATTAAAAGTCTTACAGCAGCATTCTCATTTCTAGCAAAAGCCATTAATTCCATGCCCTTCAGAGATAGCTTGCCTTACTCACCAGCTTACTGTCACAAGCATAAGATACTCAAACACTAACTCCAGCTGACAAAATAAAATGCTCTTGTTCAGAGAGAGGATTGTCTCTTATAATAGCCTGGCTCTTCCCCCAGGAGCTTTATTACCAAGAATAAACTTTATGAAAGGTTGCCATACATAAAGCAGACTTCCAGCTGTTCTTCTAAGCAAACATCAATGAGACTTGTGATAAGAGAGATTAACTTGGCTATCACATCCAGGGGCAGCACTGCTGCAGACAAGTGAATTTCTCACCCACTTCTCTCTAGCAGGCGAAGAGGAAGAAAGGAGGCTTAAATGCTAAATTAAACAGCTTTAAAAGTGATTTAATGTATGCCTATCAGTTTTAAAGGAAATAAGACAAACGCGAAATAGATTAAATTTTAGCTTAAATGTTAGCTTAAAATAAAAAATTGTGTTATTTTTCTAGGAAGGAAAGTTTCCGTACCCCTGTTAAATTAATATTGACAGCAGGTTTGACACTATCATAAATGAGACAAAGTAACCACAGTAACCTTCATAATTATGGAAGGCAAACAGTCTGCCCACAAAGACAGGCATGAAATAACATGTTATTGAACAATCGCATAAGCCCAACTACATTAAGACTACATAGTGATGGAAAACTGTTTAGTGTCTTAGAAATATCATCCCCCTCAGAAAATATTTGTGAATTAAATCTAATCTTTTCACAAAACTATCTGTAAAGAACCAAGACTATAAGATACTTCTTAAAGCATTTAGAGGAAAGTTAATCCATTGGCTAAGTTTTTTATAAACACAGAAATAATTACTTTTATTTATGGATAATAGCATAAATACTTTCTTCTGCTTTTCAACACTTAAAATATTACTTAATAGAAAAAGAGATGACTTACTAGTTTACTTCCCAAGATTCTATAAAGAAATGGATAAGGAGCTAAGAGGGAGATAGGGTAAACAACTGCTGATGAGCAGCACGTGAAATGAGTGTTAGTAGACTTGTTCACGTATTAGTGCGTAGATGCCTACAGAAGTTAAACGATTAGGTCAGTAAGTAAGTGGTAGAACTGGGATTTAAATCTGAGTGTGAATTCAAAGTCAGTGCTGCAGCATAATACCTGCATAAACAGGTATGTTCAACCAAAAATCAAGACTCTTCAAAGGGAAGGAGGGAAGACAGCCTACAGTGAAGGCTGATGGAAGCAGTGTTAACAGAACAGTCACCTAACCTGATCGATCATGAGGCCAATCCTTTACTCATCTATACAAAACCAACAGTTAATTATCTCTCCTTTTCAAATATTTCTTAAAATCACCTTTAAAATTAAGTTTCTAGCCAACACTAGATCAACGTTTGATCACTTTATCATTCTACTTCCTCATTGAGGTTTTAATCCTCTCCACTGCTACTCATGTCTCTGAGACTAAGAAAATCTCAAGGAAATTCTTGAACCACTCCCACAAATTCTAAGCAGTCATTCAAGACAAAAGAAAAATAGAGAAGAAGCTGAATTAAAATGTTTTAATGGTCTACATTCTCACACTGTTTTACAGCAGCCCAAAGAGACAGTTTTAAGCTGCTGAGCAAAGTCAAACGTGTGTACACATCTCATCTGCCACATAAATGCAGGGAACATTTCTGAAGTCTACGTTTCCTACATGGCCACCAAAATAATTTCATCCTGTAGTTGAAATTAAATTCTACTTCCACTAGTAGTTTTCTATTACTATAGAAGTTCTTAGCCGCACTACCAGTTTAAGAAATTCTTTATTTTATGAGAATATCCTCAAACTGTATATACTATAAATAGAGTAAAAATTTCTAACTAAATAGCTACATCTGTTCCAGTCATATCAGAACATCAGTTATTTCAGTGGTTCAAAAAAATCCAATTGCCAGTGAGGCCACTTTTTGTGTTAGCTCAGATTATCCAAGGGGAAAGAAAGCAGAGAACTCAATTCCTGAGTATGTGCTCATTCCTGAGAGAGGCAAGGGACGCTTTATCCTTTGCCTGTGGTGTCCAGTGCCAAGAAGCTACTTGTGGGGGATGAGGGCAGGCCACAGAAATTCCACCTCAACACTGAAATCCTAGCTGGAATGATCACCAAACTAACACAGGAAAGCCATTAGTCATAGATAGACAGACCTCAGAGCTACTAGTAAGTTCCTGAAGTTTAAATCCTCTTATATCGCAGGGTTGTCAAAATGAAACAAGGCGTCCTTAAGCAAAATCTAAAATATGAAGAAAACTTGATTCAGTTCATAAGAGGCCAGTATAGTATTTCCAGGGAGCAGTTTCAGATCCAAGTCTTTCCCCTGCTAGTCTGAGCTATTTGGATCTACCACTTCTTTTTCCCTAGGCCATCCACAGTGGCCACCATTGGACTGTGCAGCACATGACTGCTAGTTTGGAAGGAAATACAGTTGTCTCTCAGTATCAGCAAGGGACAGGTTCCAGGATCCCACAGGATACCAAAATCCTGACATGCTCAAGTCTCTTCTAAAAATTGGTATAATATTTATGAACACCTCATGCACATATTCTCACAGACTTCAAATCATATCTAGATCATTTATATTAGCCAATACAATGTATATACTATGCAAATAGTTGCTATACTGTGTTAATTAAAAACTAAAACAAGGAAAACAAGTCTGGAGCCAGCGCTGTGGTGTGAGTTAAGCCACAGCCTGTGATGCTGACACCACATGAGTACAAGTTACAGTCTCCACTACTCCACTTACAATCCAACCTGGGAGAGCAGTATAAAATGGCCCATGTATTTGGGCCTCTGTCTTCCATGTGGGAGACCTGGTTGAATTTCTGGCTCCTGCCTTTGGCCTGGCCCAGCCCTGACTGTTGTTGTTATTTTGGAGTGAGCCACAAGATGGAAGC